>NW_022601438.1:2885252-2940487 GCF_009176505.1 Sitodiplosis mosellana | reverse complement strand
AGAGAGAGAGAGAGAGAGAGAGAGAGAGAGAGAGAGAGAGAGAGAGACGACGACGACGAAGGAAATAGAAAAAGGTTTCGATAGCAAATAGCAAAGCGATTATATGAAGATGGGTATATATTTACTTTGATTTTGACTATTACGTTATGTACAATCTGGGTGTTATGGAAATGCGATGCAATGTGCATGTGTTTTCTTTGCTTTTTTTCTGCAAAACACGTCTCTGTATTCAAGTATTCATTCTTTCAATGTGCTAAGTATAGAAGAGAGTGGTTGTTGGTTGGTTGATTGCTGTTTTGTTGTTGGTGTGCTTAGCTTTGACATCGATGGAAAACGTCCACAAGTGGAAAAATGCGCTTGATGCGTATGATGCAAATGGATTTTCCATCGAGTTACACACAATCTCGAGACAGTCCGTTGCCAGTGTGTGAATGAATGCAGCGCTTGGCAATGCAGGTTTTAGAAGAAGAAAAAAAAAACATCAACACCGAAACAAGAGTAATGGATGAAATAGCGCGCGTGCATCGAATGAACGAACAAACGGGCGAACGACTAAGTGCTAATGCAATGTGTTGGATGCATTTCGTATTGTAGAGGCAAGCCAGCGTGAAACGGGTGCAAAGAACAACATAAACCATACATAAAAGAAATGGCTAAACTAGCAAATGGCCATACAGTCAAAACACACGCGCACATCGAGAATATTGCGAGGGAAAAAGCGCACATAAACACACACTCACACACAGCCAATGTGTGGCATGGCTAAGAAGAAGAATAGAAGAACAGCAATCGAATCGAGTAAAAGCCAAACATGGTGTCGTATACTCAATGCATTACACATTGGAAGAATGTAGGGCGATGACTACAAAATGCAACATTTGCACAAGTGAATAGCATATTGGAGACTAGCCTCCTATTTTCATCGATGTGCTTGCTGGCCTTACTGCTGCTGCTGCCGCCGCCGCCGTAGCTTGTGAACCGAAGCCGCAATATCCACATCATTGTTACTTTTGGCAATGCTGACGATGATAATGATACCTTGGACAAAAAGCGTTTCCATCAATGTGTCTAACATGCCATCATTTGCTACATAAACATTCATTTTATTCCGTTGCCAACGGCATTTTACTTCATTTTTTCCCTTCTTTCTCTACCGAAACCCACATGTATCACACAGACACACACACACACACACACACACACACACACACAAACACTCACTCACACAGTCACATCGAATGCTGTGTGAATGGGAGCTTCTGAAAAGCATCAACGGATCGGGCTTCAACTCTATGAATGAAAATCAATTCGTGTTTCTCCCTTTTAAGTAGGATATCTCAACTCTATGGTGTATTCTAAACAAACAATCCAAGTCAAACTTTTATCGGAAACTTTTCGACTCGAACAGTGTCATTGCAAGCACACTGACTGACACCCTCTTCAACGGCACCCGCTTCGATGTGTTTATTGTGGCGTGTGTTTCTTTCATTTAAATATCCATAAATAACATATTTGTCGCAGTTTTAATTCACGCCAACTGTTGTTGTTCCCTTCACGTTTTCCTGCTTGCACATTCGTTTTTGCCCGCTGCTATCGATACATTTCGATATTTTTACGTGTTGTACACACTACATTCAATGAGAGCAAGAGATATAGTATGTATGACAGTCGAGCAATTGCAGATTATATACATACACATGTGGGGCGCTATAGCAATATTCATACGGCACACAGGTTCATGGGTGTGTATGTATTATGTGAAAGCGCATCGTTTTCGCACACACAAACAATGGCAAAAACACTGAAAGACGTCTTTACAAGGGATTATGTAAGAGGCGAAATGTGTGCGCGCGAGCAAGCGATCGAGCGAGCGTAAACCAACCGACCGACCGACCAAACCGTTTTCAGCTCACATGGCAATTGCAAAGCAATGGTATAAGTTTTGTACTTAATGGAAAATATGCATCATCGGTTACATGCTTTAATACATAATAATAATTCTAGAGTCATCGCTGTCACAATGTAACATCGTTCGTTCGGTTGTTCGTTCGTGTCGAACATCGTGTGTTATTCGTCCATAGCGTGTGTATGTATGTGTATGTGTGTAAGTGTTTTTTTCGCTCTTCTTTCGATTTTATATTATAGCGTCGTTGTTCGTTCGTTCAAGTCAATGTGATATGTGTATACGTTTCTTTGGTGTCATTTTGGCCCAAACGATAGCTTCTTCGCTCGCGCGCGCACCACTCTACTGCACTGCATTTCACTATTAATATTCTAGCCGATTTATTGGCAGCAGAGAGCGAGCGGGAAAGAGAGAGAGAGAGAGAGAGAGAGAGAGAGAGCAGCAAAAAATATAAAGTGTGTGCAACGCGCGCGCTTCCCAAAACATTTCGTGTCGTGATGATGTTTTTGTGCATTGCGCTTTAGCATGCATTCACACACAAATTGTAGCAAAATAGCAATAATAAATGCTGAAAATGAAGAAGAAGTAGACGAAGAAGACGACGACGACAATGAAGAAGAGAGAACGAAAGAAAAAAAGACGAATAAAATACAGTATCTCTCTGGTCGACTGTATCGGGCTACTTCAAAAGGTGCCTAAAAACATACGCTCTGCGGTACCATCGAGATACCGTTCATTTTTCTCATTTGCAATTGCATTCGCAACGTTCAATTCCCGCATCAATTCTCTTCTACTTCGTTCGTTCGTTCGTTCGTTCTTTCATTTTAATGTTGTGTGTTGCGCGCACCTTTTTATTTCTTGTCTAATATATTGTATCGGTTGGCGTATATGTGTTTGTGTGTATACATCGAATGTTTGTATCTCTTTGAGGTGCATTGATTTGTTTGTACACGGGTGCTGCACATAGCACAGCACAACACATAACGCACTGACTGCTTTTGCCTGTGATTCTTTTTTGCTGCTGCTGTTGTTGTTGTATTTTTTGTTCATTTGCCTTTGTACGCGTGACACATATAAAAATGAGTGAATCGCATGTAAACGCAGAAGAGTGTGGGTAATTATTGCAACACGCAATGGATACCGAAAGAAAAACATAAGCCCGAAGAAAAGAATCAGCTACTTGCTCAGCAAATGAAAAGCAGCAGGAGAGAAGAATAAAAAAACCTGAAGAAATATGTGCATAATGGGGAAAACAAAGTACGAGGAAGAGGATGACGGTGATGATGATGATGATGATGATGATGGGAAACCCGGGAAATGTGAAAGAACAAAGAAATGCAAGCAACTTTTCTAAAGAAGAAAAAAAGCTGCCACATTCAGAACTGCGGTGAACTTCTTTTTTTGACCTGTTTTACGAGTTGTTTTACAAGCTTTCCCAAATTAAAAGACACACGAAAAGATATAACCCTTCCGCACGCGTTTTGCACAAGTAAGAAAATAACTGAAGAAAAAAACGGCGGGGAAAATAAAAAGCACAGACGAAGATGACTCGGCGTATTTAGAATACACATGGACTTTGACATTCGAGCCACCATTTTCGAGCATTAGATAGAAAGAGAAAATGTGCTCAAGAAACAGTAAAAAATATAAATATTATGACGGAAAAGCATGAAGCAATGCAATTAGAGAAAAAAATAGCACAAACCACACGCATGTACATTAACATGCACATATTCAAATCGCAATCAAATCAAACAGAGAGAGAGAGAGAGAGAGAGAGAGAGAGAATAATACCGTTTTTGATAACGGTGTTCGGGCTCACGTTCATGCATGTATCGGCGTTTTGCCTGCGCTCGATCGAATCGCGGTCTATGAGTGTCGAGCGCACGCCACATGAATTATGTCATGTGTTCTCTCTCGGTGCATACACACACTCATACCCACTTGGCATCTATGCGAAGCGATTCAAGTGAGAGAATACGTTAAACGCATATTACACACTGTTCTCACTCGTACATCGTACTGCGACTCTGTTACTCTCTCTCAATGTGCATCTGTGTTTCAGGTGCTGCTATTTTTCGCCACTTCGATTTCGTTAAACTGTAATTAAATCACGGTGAGTACATGAATCGCATTTCAAATTGGGGTGAGCGCCTGAGCATTCTCATATATGTATATATATTTAATTTGTAAGCTACTAATTAAAGCCAATTATTTAGACTTAATTTGCATAAATTCACTCGGTGTCCGATGCATTTGCACAAGTTGGCAAATGTTCCAACGCATTGCTAACATAATACGCTTGCTTAAAGAGTGAAACGGGGGAGCAAACAAAACACAATGGTTGTGAGCCGACGAGCTCAATGAACGAACGTGCTCTCCAGTTAGGTTTCCCAAAGAGCTTGCTGAAGAGTTCAGTTCAGAAAGTCTTTTGTTGTGAATTGCGAAGCAAAGGAAAAATAAGAAGAAGCAGTTGACAAAAAAAAGGTTCCGTGCAAGCAATATGTGCTCAGAATTCCAAGCTATTTTGCCTAATTGGTCGATTGGCAGAGTGCAGAAAAGAAACGATGAAAACTGTGAACACAGCAAGTGTTGAATTCTTTTGCGAAAAGTAGTACGTCGCAAAATAGTGCTGTCATGTGAAGAGGGTGCACCGTGGCACACACGGATGTAATGCACTTTGGCAACATCAACGCATGCGCGCATCGATGCGTCTCACACACGAAAAAAAAAACCAAAACAAGACCAATTCAATAAGGAAGAACAGCATATGCGGTGTTTATCAATCGGTCACCCAGTCACACACAAACACTCCTTTCTTTCGCTCTAATTCTTTCTCTCTTATTCTTATTGTCACCCCCATATAGATGTGAACGTGAGCGTGGCGGCCGTCAAACGATAACAAAAACTCAATTCAGCGAAAACAATCAATGCCGGCCGAAGTGTTTTAAATTGTGATACACGTATATAAATATTTGACGCTGTTACACACATATTTTATTGCCATAAACTCTTGTCGCCACCGCCGCCGCCAACACCCGGCTTTTGGGCTTCTCTGTGTTTGGTTCGGCTCATTTCACGCAAATATTCGCGGAATGAATTAAAACACAAATGAATGATGAATGAAAAACAGATGCATTTCGATTTCCTTCTTCTACTGCTGCTACCCGCTCGTGTATAGTTGAAATTAATTGGCTTTAAATTTCCATGGCCCAGACACATTCCGTGTGTCATATGTCAAATTCTTATTTGACATTCGTGCAAAATTATTTTCCACTTTTTTTCACTTAGCATTCTTGTCCTGAAATTGCCGTTTCATGTGATAAAAAAAAGGAAAGGAATGAGACAGAAAAATGTGAATTGAATCTCTCTCTCTCTCTCTCTCTATGTGTGTGTCTGGTCAAACATTGCGAGAAAACAGGGAAAATGGTTTTGAAATAATTTGAAGTCTGACTGTGTTTACTGTTCTTTTTTTTTCTGGCGTAAAAACCATTTCAGAAATATTATGACAAGAGTCATCGAGAAATGAATCCGTCGCGTTTATTCTCTCACTAGAATTTTTCGTGTTTGCCTGGAACATGATGACTGTTTTGTGCGGTAGAAATATTTTCGTAAGCAAGATGGTTCAAAGTGATTGTAATTTTTTTTTTCCATAACAGTCATTTTCGAGAGTTGTCGTTGAACTTTTGCCGGAATAATAATAATAAAAAGAAAGAAACATGAAGAAAAAATAGTAAGTATTAAAATAAATGGCCAGCGAAACGAAGAAAAAACCATAGCGACGACAAATGAATTACAGCTAGCAAGCGAAAAAAAAATAACCAGATGAAAATACCGAAATTTCTTGTAAACATTTGTTTGACCGTTATGTGTAATAAAATAGCTGTTACATCTTCTTTTCTATCTGGCTCGTCTTTTTTTCATTCTTTCTTTCTCTATCTCTTCGGATGAATCATGGTTTCCGTTTTTTTTTCATGCTACAACGTTTTTTTCTTTCGTTCTTTCATCTTCAGATAACTGGCTTTTTCTCTTTCGCGCAGCTCAATTCATTTTGTACGAAAATACACCGAAGTGTTCGGTGTTGCTTTTTGATTGCAGACTCAAGTTAGAACGCTAAAGTCAGTGCATTTTCTTAATCGAAACAAATCGTCCAGATTGCGCGCGTATTTTTTTTCCTTTTGCTTCTTTTTCGTGCAGCTTGAATCATGAACTTGTGAAAATGTTCAACGTCTTTTTTTACTCTTTTTTTCTCTCTCTCTCTCTACTTTAGCCGGTTCTAAATGAACAGCAACAACAATAACAAAAACACGTTCCAGCATACACACACACACACACATACACACAACGATGCACATCATTCGAAAATGTTTGTTTATTGTTTGGTTCGTGTTTTCATCTGTGATTCGATACACCTTAATTTGGCGATAAATAATAACACACTCGTATACATCTCGTCATCGCACAAGTAATCGCGTTTTACTTCTATTTTTGTAATCATTCGCTTTTTTCCGATACAGTTTTATTTTTTCTCTTCAAAGAGCAATTCGGTTTTGTTATGGGAATGAAGAGAAGAAACATAAGAAATGGAAAACGACTTGAGAATTTGTGTGTACTCGTATTTTTGATTGCTTTCTCGGTGTTTCAGTAATGAACGGTATATCGTTGAATGGGTCGATTTGTTACATTTCGATTTGGCCAACCGTTTGATTGAATGAATGAGACAACGACCGTATGAGAGAGAGAGAGAGAGAGAGAGAGAGAGAGAGAGAGAGAGAGAGAGAGAGAGAGAGAGAGAGAGAGAGAGAAAAAGGGAGGAAAAGAATGAAAAAGCGAAGAAATTACAAGTAAAATGCGTCAATAGACTCTTCAAAATAAATTCGACAGGCTTTGCAAGAACTAACGAAACAATTCGTGGAAATTATGAGAGACCGAGGCTGTGTGTGTATGATGTGGCTGAGTTGAGTTTGGTTTTTTTTATAGACATATCAAAAGTGGGATAACTGTTTTCATGATTTCGGAATGCGATGCGTGAGATAACGGTACTGTCACTTGCAGAACAGTTATTGTTTATACGGAAGTAATTACATTTTTTCGGGACTAATATTATTTTTTTTGTTGGTTGTTTTGTGTTATCTGGCCATTGTTTCAGTCGAACGTTGAAAAATTTTGTGGACAGTATAAAAGTTTTTGGTTGAGTAAAAGTGATGATACATGGTTTTAATGACAGATTCAAGTTAAAACCTCTTTGGAGGAAGAAAAGCGAACAGTCAATCGGTGTGGAAAATGTATGTAAAGTTCGATCGTTAAATGAGCATTATCGACACACCATAATGTGTCTAACGTAAAATTCGACAATTTTGTTGGGCAATCGTGTAATCGTTTTTAATAGGTTTCGAAAAAATATTCCGGGCGTTCATTTTGCGGATGATTTGGCACGAATTGGCCAATTTTTCTTTTCATCCCGGTCTTTTTTTTTTCTTTCTAAAGCACAAAATTCCATTTACCATTCGAATGCATTTCAAATAAAATGCGGCTGCTTTAAGTCCTCCGAACGTTGTGAGAGTGGTTCGTTGGTCGCGTAGCACTAAATGAGTTTGAGGCGATTCGACGCTATTTCGCCGATTCAATTGACACAAAGATTTAATTCAGTGTGAAATCTAATTACGTTTTTGATTCTTCAGTTGCAAACAAGCAAATCCGGAGGGAACGGCCCTTATTCGCACGTTGTTTCTCTTTTTTGCTCGCCCGCTTTCGTTCAATGTTAATTGATGAATGAAAATTATGTTGGATCCACTGTGGTGAGTGCTTACTGATGATTATACCCGAATTACGGCGAGCTTAAAATCACTTCACCTATATGCAAAATTGCAATTGAGTGCACATGAGATTCACGAACCGACGTTTTTGTTGTTGTCGTTACAAAGGCACGATAATACACACATAAACAATTGCATTGAATACTGCGGTACTTTATTTATATTGGCAAAGTTCTCTGTGGCTGCTGCTCTGGAGAGAATTAAAAGCCGCGTAGCCTGGTGACAAATAATTTATGCACAAAAGTTCGTTCGCGCTTTGCAACCAGTTTCTTGTTCAACAGTAACAACAACAAAGATCGACGAGTGTATTATATATATTTTGAATAAGTTTATTGTTTTCACTCCGTGTCAAATTGTATAATATTTGGTTTAAGCATTCGGACGATCAACAGCAGAGAATTTCAACAGAAAAAAAATTGGAAAAAACGGAATTAAAAGAGAAAGAGAAAAAAATCGAACTCGAATCAACTTGTAAACATGCCTTTCGTTCGATATTATGTATGTATGGATATGTCTTTCCTTTTCTCGACTTTTATGCACTGTTCAGGAGAAATGTTTTGCTTCTGTTGTTTTAAGTGCTGTTATAGTATTTTGTCGCACACTTCGTTTAGTTTTCAGTATATATATATATATATATTTTAAAACCAGTGTTTTTATTTATATGATTTTTTTCGTTGCTTTATTCATTTTTTTATTGCTGTTTAAAATATATTTTATTCGCGTTTTTCTGCTCGGTGATACCAGTAATTATGATTACTCTTGTTTGTTGTACAATCACTTATTTTTTTTATTGTAGACTAAGACGCTGTTGGTTGTATGCTTTTTTGCTTTTTCTTCAGATTCGGTTCACGATTCACAACTTATGTTTGGTTTGGCTGTTTTTGGTTTCAGTATGCTTCGGTTATGTTTTTTTTTTCTTTCGTTTCTTTACGTAAAAATCACTGTGTGTCTTTCGATTAGTTTGCTGTAACGCGTGTCCATCTGTATCGATTTGTGAATGGAATAAATGATGCATTCAATTTGTCGACAACAAACATTCAATTATCGTTTTATCTTTGGATTGAATTGTTTTGGCTTTGCATGCGGCTGATAGCACCAGATTCTGTATGTCCAGAACAATACGAATTCGGCAATTGAGAATCCGTACTAGAGTGTAATTGTTATGCCGTGATCGCCACGGTTGTCATCATCGATTCCAAAATAAATGCAATTTCTTTGTCCAATCAATTATTAAATCCTCTCCACTTCTTCGTCGCTTTTTTTTTTGTTCTTTCCGCCAAAAAAAAAAACTTCACACAACGAATAAATTAACCCAAACTCAAAAATAAACCGTTTGCATGCACCGTATCACATGTCCGAATTCTAATGCTTCTTTTCACTGTCTCAACAATCTAAAAACACACACTTCACATAGTGCAATCATAGTTTTGTTTTTTTTTTGCCATAATACACATTATCTTGTCATACACAGTCACACATACACTTGAGCGAATGTGTGATAGATGTAAGTTGCACGCAGTTGCACGCAGAATTATAATTTTTCTTCTTCTTCTCCTATTATTGTGCTCTATGTGTGATCTAATTTCCGTTCTTTTTGATTTTGTTTCTTTCAGTGTAAAAATTACGCATTAGCCACTTCAATGTTTTGACACACAAATCAAGTGCATTCGCACACGATATATGTCCACTTGACCAAATATCGTCGTCGTTGTTTTCGTTGCTCACACTAAATTGTCTTTTCATTCGTTTCGAATAAGAAAATGAATGAAATAACCGTGTGTGTATTTGTCACTGCAAATTGTTCATTTTAATCGCATCTTTTCGATAAAATTTTCATTTCATAAATTTCTATCGGAATTTTCGCTAGCAAACAAGAATTAATCGACTGTGTGCGAGATGAAAAATTAATGATGAAAACAACAGAAAACGAAACAAATATCCACCCGGCACGTGTATGCAGCACTATTTTTTTTTTTTGTTCCTTTATCGTTTATACTGGCTTTTCGCTCAATTCGTTCACTGTATACCGTTCTTTTTGTTTCGGCGAGAGCATAGAGCAGCGCAGTTCGAGTACATTCATCAACAAAATGTATTTGGTGTGTGATTTAATGTTCGGTGTGATCGACACAGTGTTCGTTTAAAGACTGTGGTTTTCAGTCGTATAGCCAAAGCATACACAATTTTCCACTACTCTTTTCGTAGCCGTTGTGAGTGCCGCCGCGCTGCTGCTGTGTGTTTCGTAGCTGTGTCGCTATTGCTGTTGTTGTTGCTGCTGCTGCTGCCGCTGCTTTGCTTTGCCGTTCATTGTTGTTGGTGTTGTTTTTCTTTTCGATATGATTCTTTTGCTCTTGTGCGCGTTTGCCGTATATTCGCATGTGTACAGAATGCATACAATGGAAAAAATCTTTAGCGTACGAGTACGGTTTGAATGTTTGGTTTGAAACGACCGTTTTCAACAATTTTGAAAGAAAATTCTCAATATGGCAACAAGCCAATACGATTCAATTCCAGAAAAATAGCCAATTATAGTTAAAAATGTTAGAGAATGTTTTTTAACACACACGATTGTTCTTTTAAGACACACCAAAAATAGTACAGCACTTAAAGGTTTATATTTTTGTGATGTTCTCTTGTTTGGCTAAAGCTCGAACGAAAGTTGGCGCTGTGTGTGTGTGTGTTAGTGTATTGGGTCGCACGCTATGCGAATGAAGCGCACTGTGTGTTGTGGATACATTCGGACTGCATGAATTGAATACACCAGCCCATCTATAAAAGAACCAAAAACATTTGTACCAGAAGCACTGACAGTGCCAAACAGCAATAGAAACAACAACGGCAACAGCAGTAACAGTAACAACAGAGCAGAGCAGAGCACTGTATGAAATAATGTGAGAGGCGCACCGCAACGCAATCAATCCAATTGTACATAAGGGCACACGAACACACATGTATGTGCATTGGCACAGTGGCTCTCTAGGCACACTGCTGCCGCTGCTGCTGCATGGATGGATATTTCGGATTTAATAGCGGAGCTATGAAATAGACTAGTTCGCAACGGTTTTTACCGTATACATTGGCATAGAGAGAAAACAAAATACCGACAGAACCGACAACAAAACGACAAGTACAGTACGGCCACGGAATCTAATTCTATACACACACCAAACGCCGAATGGATATAGAACGGGCAACAGCCGCAGCAGTAGAGTGCGCACTTTGCGATCGCTTACACGCTCGCATGCTCTCTTTCTTTCCGACACACACAAACACCGTGTGTATGTGCAGCGAATGAGCAAGTGTGGATCTAACGTCTAATATATAAGCAGCGAATGAACCAACGAAAAAAACAAAAATTCACTCAATTCTATACGATAGAGCACATGAACCAAGCAATTGCAGTACATATCGTTGGCCGATACGAACATATGCTAATACAATTATTATTATTAAACAATTACTGCGAATAAATGGAAATGATGGTGCGAGCGAGCAAGCGAGCGGCGAGCGAGAAGCTAGAAAAATGAACTGTATCGACTTTGTTGGGCTCTGCTCGAGAATGGTTTTTGTTGAATGGTTCAAGTTCTGTTTGTTGTGGGCATGATCGCCCTATTCTGTTCTCTCTCCATATGTGTATGTTATAGTCGATTTCGTTGTTGTTGTTTTTTTTTCGGTTAATGGTTAATGCGGCATATTCTCTGCCTTCATGTGTCGAAGTATGTACTTGTATGATTTGAATATCTGTGCACATGAACAATGGCACATTGCATTCCATATCGCATATCCAACTTTTGGTTCTATTCATGGCTATCGTTTTGCAAATTGAATTGTAAAATACACACAGACATACACACAACGCACTCGCTCTATCTCTCTCTCTCTCTCTCTCTCTCTCTCTCTCTCCGTATACGTATTTCCAGCAAACGCCATCGATCAAAGCAACAGCAAAATTCATACATAATTTATTTGGCTAATCCCATTGTATACCCGAACAAAAAGCCAACACACATTTCGGTGCTCTGTTCGTCTGCTTGTGGACTTGGCTTGTAATTCGCATTTGATATGCATTCAAAGTTGATAGACTTGACTGCGCTCACTGGCAAAAAGCCTCTAAGATGCTCCGTACGTGGATGCAACATTTAACAAGCCGAAACATTTCGTTTTATTCATGCAACACCAAAATTTTTAAAATATTTTTTCCATCATAAATGCAATGATATGGCGTTTAGCTGCGAAAAAAAAATTGAACATTCAATGTAGAATAAAAAAAAGGACATGGCATTTCGATCGCACAATTTACTCGATAATAATCGGTTCTTATGAACAAAGTACCGTTAAATTCAGTGAAAGAGTTTGTATAATGGCTCGCTTTTTTATCAAATCAAAAAGCATAAACGGATTTTAGCTTCTGTTGTTATTCAGCGATGCTTTGTCCAAGCAAATAGTTTTCGGCCCGATTTGGTTACACATCACATACGAACGAACATTCGGTCGGTCAAACTGTGTGTGTATTTGAGCGCGAGCGCACGAGTAGGTGGCTTTATCGGTAAATAAGATTTCTTGGGAAATGGATTCATAAATTGGACATTGGGATTGGGTTCATCGATTTTGATAATGATATAATAGTGAAATAATCCAGAATTACAAAATACTTGAACGAACAAAAAACAATCTAAAGTCTTTTGTTGTTGTCGTCGTCGTCGTTTTGTGTTGCGTCTTTTTCTGTCTATTGTACATAAACATGTCGTGGTTTGTGCGCGATCGCGGTCGCGCTCACTCTCTCCGATGTATACATTTCCATCTAATATTTATTCGGTCAATAGAAGCAGCTAATACCGGACCAGCTCCACGATTGATTATATCACAAAAATGTACAATTTATAGCGGGAGGCTCTTTCTCTTTCTCTCACTCACTATATCTCGCTCCCTATTTTCCATCGAAAATACAAGCTGACCGTCGCACACACACAAATACACACACACACACACTGACCGCGTCCGATGTATGTATAAAACTAATAAATATATTTATTATTTAAGTTTAATAATAACAGCTCGCGGTAATATGATAGTTATAGGCTCTGGCATTTTTGTTGTTGCTGTTGGTTTTGCTTCTTTCTCGTAACATTTCCACACATATTTTGTACTTCGCGATGATGGACTCGATTGATTGCAATGGCCGTAAAATGAGCGACAGAAAAGAAACGAACGGAAAAAAGTAATAAAAAAAAACCAAACATACACTAAATTTATTGAAGAGAAGCAAAAGAGAAAAAAAATTACATACACACTCATCCACCGAAATTACATTAGAAAAATGTGTTCGATAAGCGTTTGAACGAATAACGGATGAATAGACGAAAAAAAAATCGCATAGTAGCCAGGCAAAATAGATTCATTTAGCGTGAATAGAAATATGGAATATATCAAGAGAAAGGAAAGCGAAAGAGAGAGAGAGAGAGAGAGAGAGAGAGAGAGAGAGAGAGAGAGAGAGGGAGAGAGAGAGAGAGAGAGAAAACACCCAATTGAAACATCGACAACGGGCCGCAAAATGTATTGATGAACAATATTACATCAAGCGCACAGATAAACGGACTATCTGCATGTACATTGCTAGCAGTAATATGATTCAATGGGCCGATCATTATTATGAGTAACCGAGGTAGCGAGCGCGAATGAACGGCTTACATATCGCTGTGCATGTAAATTGCAAGTTCGGTAATATTTTGTAAATGCTACAACACAATGCTGTCCGTTCTTTAGTGCAATGAAATTTTTTCAATTAACGTTCATAAGACACATGAAGCCTAGCTACTGTTTGACGCTCTTTCTCTTTTTAGCTGTTTGGGCTCATCTACTGGAGGTAACATGCGACAACGAAAACAACAACAACAAAACGGATCGATTATGTACGAATCATCATTTGCAATTGCTTAAACAGAACATTGATCGATTTCGCATTCACAAAAATCCCAAATCAACGTCTGCAAAAATGCTTCGATGGCACTAAGACGAAGAAAAAGATGCTCGACACAGTTTTAGATATCATAATTTAATTTCGACTAAATCAGGTTCATATAATTGTTTTTTTTTTATTTATTGTACTCATCTCTATTCTGTCTACATTTCTCTCAAGCCATTTCTTTTCTTTCTCCGTTTATGATTCAATGTGCACACTTTTCCGTTCCGTACTCATTTCAAAACGTGAACGTGCTAGCGATCATTGAGTTGAGTGCACTAAATAAATGCATTTAAAGCAAAACTACTTTGGTATAATTCAAGTTGCAATTTTTTTTTTCCTGTTTTCGGTTGGAAATAATCGTGCAAACGCAGCAGAGATACAACGTAACTGGAAGTGAGAAAATAGAGTGAGAGAGAGAGAAAGAGAGTGGGAAAGGGGGAGAGACAGAGATAGCGAGCCAGCGAAAAGAATAAAACACAAGAAAGAAACGGTGCAAGATGAGCGATCAAAACAATCCACAGACAAGTCACAAAGAGATAGATAGATAGAACGTGGAAAACAAAGCTCGAAATCAAAGAGTTGTGTGTTTGTGTGTGCATTGCACAACTGATATGGAAGACAATATTAGTTTATCGTTATCTCATACACATAATATTTCAATTAAATTTCAGTTTGAGTTCGTTATTTCTTCTTTTTATTTTCTTGCACTCACCGCTCGTTCATTTCGCAGCTCACCAATTAAAATAGTAGTAGTCGAAGTGAACGGAACAGCAACGAAAAAAACAAATAAAAACGATGTGCTTGATTATAAATTTGTTGGTTTACATTGTTTATTATTTTTATTAAATTCTATTTCGTAGTAAATCATTCTTCTTCATTTTTTTTCTCTCTATTCCATTGTATGTTTTAGGTTGGAGTATTGTGTGCGTGAATGACGACGCATGTGGAACCCCTTTTTTTCTTCATTTCGTTCGTGTTCCGCTCCTTTGTGCGCATTTTGAGTGCAAGAATTCAATCCATTTTCTCGAGGTTTTTTTTCTTCAAATGTCTGGTTCTTGCGGTTTGTCGCTCGAACGCGCAAAAGCACAACGTTATCGTGCGCCCGTTCATCTAAGATTTGCGGATGAAATTTGAAATTGTGCGCATATTAATGGCATCCAAGCACATATTTTTCAGACACGCATTCGTTCTAAATGCTTATACTCGGTTTGTTCGTTTTTTTTCTCTTCTTTTCTCGCTTCATTTGCTATTTTTGGAATAATTAACCTAATTCGTTATAAATGGTATAAAGAAAAGCTACTCGGCTATTTAGCTAGCTCTGGCTCTCTGTTAACAATGCGTAATTCTTGGCTGAATGCATTATGCGTGCATCGTTTTTCTTCTTCTGCGATTCGTCTTTTTTTTTTTCTCTGTTCGTCTTCTTTGCAGAATCCAAAACGAGTTGCCTGCCGAAGCTACGGAATCGCATTGCGAAACAAACTCAACCAAAACTTTTTGTCAGCGATCAATTCAGTCCCTATATGCTTGTGATGTGTGACCAGTACTGAGTGTGTGTGTGTATGTGTGCGCGAGCGCGCACACGCCTCAATAGACAGTTCACTTGAATTTGTAATAACAAACGGCAAGTTCGAACTTTTTCCCAATACGACATACGCAAGTAATTAATTGCGTGTAACAAAGTCCAAGTCAGTTGACAACGACAACGACGAAATGAAAAAAAAAACGGCCTGACTCTATCAAATTCGGTTTTGTGCAATGTTTGCATTGGACTTTTTTTCGTTGTTGTTGTTGGTTGCTGTTTAGTTTTTAAATAATACTCTTTGACAGTCGATCGGAACGGACATGACACAACTTGGGACGGCTTTAGTGTGTCCAAACGCGCGATAACGCCTTTTCATCTTTACATCAGTTCTTAGGCGATACAGATAAATTCTTTGCATAATGAATTTGAACGGGAGCCACACACACCAAAATATGCACAAAAATCTGTGTCGAATCATAATGGAAAAACCGTTTATTTAGATGTTGTTCTGGTTTTTTTTTTTTCTTCTCTCCTTTCGATCCACCTTGGGTATCTGCGTGTATGTATGTATTATATTTGTCTAATTTGCATCAATTTTTTTTCTCTTGCATCATTTTGCTCGTTTTTAGCACTACATGAAATGTAGAGCTACTAATCGGCTCTTTTTTTTCCTAGATACTTTTTGAGTGTTGAAACAAATTATGGTGAATTCGAATTTTATGCTCATATTATTTATTTAATTTAAACCAAAGGCAGTATATTTCAAAAAAGAAATTAAACCAAGATCTTTTAATTCATTTTGCAAATAAATATATTACTTCAAAGTTGATTAAATGAATGTCCGAGAATGAAAACGCAACTTCTATTCACAACACATATAAACAAATATATATTTCAAAGTGTAACAACAAAAAAGATTTTTTTAAAGTGTAACATCGGTATGTAGTAAGTGTAACAACATACCGATGTTACACTTTGAAAAAATTCGATTTTGTTGTTTCATTTCAATAAATTTTTTATTTTTGTTTCACTTATATGTGTTGTGAATAGAAGTTGCGTTTTCATTCTCGGACATTCAAATACATTTCATGTAGTGCGCCAAAAAATAGTTTGTTGTGAAACAACAAAATAGATTAAGTAACTAAAATCTCAAGAACGCAGAGCGGAGCAAAGCGACACTCTGTGGTCTTGTTTTTTGTTTCGCTGCGGCTACGTAGAGTCAATGCAAACATTAAATATATCTGCCATAAATGAATATTTTTGATGAGTTGTTTGTCTATTTCGGCATTTGTTCGAGAATCAAGAACCATCATTTTCTGCACTTTGCACAAGTTCTCTTCTATCGTTTTTTTTTTTTTTCATTCGTTCTGTTCAAAATCAATTATATACACTTAATAATCCTCGTGTTATTCGTTTAATGAATGTGTCTGTTTGTTTGTGTTTGCGTCGTGGTGCACACACGCATTTCCAACGCTTTTTTTAATTCACTTGCAATTTGTGCATTTATGATATGCACAAAAGTTAAAGTGAACATTTTCGCCACGCACACACAGAAACAGAATAATAAATGGAAATGGGTATATTTATGTCATTGGGCGGTTGCTATAGTCGATATGTATGCGCACCTAAAACTCTCTTCAGCTCGAGACTCGAGTTCATATGGGGTTTTGGACTTGAGTCAAATAAAATGGGCTCTGGTTTCGTTTCTTTTTCAGCAAAGAAAATGCACGGGGTGTGTCATCAAGGATTGGCTTTTTCCCAACAGGATCTTCAGTTAGGCTTCTGAGAATTATTGCATCAAAAGGCATAATAAATTAGCCGAATTTTTTTTTCCATTCTTCTTTCGTTCTGAAAATTGTTTTCATCAAACGAATGAATGAAAGAAAAAAATCAAACCAAAAGCCATGGAAAATGAACGGTGGACAGAAAAAAGCAAACGAGTTACGATTGCGCGCACGGGTGCGAAAGACCTTCGAGTGCCTTGTTTGTAGCTGCTGCTGCCATCGCCACTGCTGTATGTGTTTAGTGTGTGTGTGTGTGTGTGCATTTTTTTCTGTATTTTAGCTATTCTCTCTCTATAATTTTTTTTCATTTCATTTTGGTTTGTCGTCGTCGTCGTCGTTTGCCTTTGAATTTGTGTGTTGCCTTTTGCACACACAAAATGAATAAAAAAAATCGAATCGGCTAAATTAAAGACAAAAGCAACTCTTACAATGAGCTTGGTGCGTGTGTGCCTCACGATGTGTTTTCAGAAAAAGTGCGCGCGAGAACGGCTCCACACACATATTCAAGTGCAATTGTGTGTTTCTATGCATGTTTGTTCTCAATCGCGGCCTCCATAAATTACATCGCATATTGATTAAAGTATCGTTTGTAAAGGAAAAAAAAGTAGCATTGCACACTGCAACTAGTGCGATTCCACAGCGCCCAGTCCAATTGGCTATGGGTTTCATTCACATTTTGATTTTGGCTTATGAACATTTTGGGTAATATGCATTCTTTTTCTGTAAAAAGAATCTATTTCATCTCATTCGCATCGATTTTGGATGTCAAAAGACTTTGTGCACGCCAAAACACAACTCACCTCAAGCGCGACTGTAATTATAATTTTTATTTCTCTTCGTCTTTGGTTTCGCGCGCGCAACACTCTGCCAATCACAAGTTTTCGATCATTTTCGATCTGCAGTATCGAAAAATAGAGGATTGAGAGAAAGAAAAAATATGAGCTACGTTTTTGAACCCACATTCTAAATTAGAACAAATCTATTTGAACGTTCGTTTTGTTTGATTATGTCGTCGTCGTTGTTGTCGTTGTTGTTGTTGGATTTTTTGTTTATTGGTTTTGTCAACCGTTACAATCACGCAAAAATTGAGTTCACAATTGAAAAAACAGACATTAAAACAGTCTCTCTCTGTGACAACCGATTGAAAACGTATGACTCGACAACGCATACGAACATAATCTTCGTCTGAATATTGACACAAGATAATATACCAAAATCTATAATAAATACTAAACAATTAACCAAACAGAACCTAAATTAGACTCATAAAAAACAATGGGCCAATACTTTGGCAAACGGCGAGAGAATAAAGAGGGGAAACTGTTCCTATCTCCCTCCCTCTGACTGTCAAATTTAGACTGATTAACAGATTGTATATATTGGGCGAAAGGTACGCGTACACACAACAACGAAAGTGGTTTAGATTTATTTGCTCATTTTGGTATCATGCAACATGACAGACCCAAAAAAATAAAATAATAACGATGAAGCCGAGTCAAATCGACTTCGTCGACGACAACAATTTTTCTTGCTCATTTTTTTTATTGTTTAAACTGATGATTTTTCCACATTATTTGAATAACTGCTACAACATTTTTACCTTAGTCGACACTTTTTTTTCTTCTTCTTTCTTTTGTAATCATTTTGCTTTTGCTTTTGCTTTTATATTTGTAGAAAGAAACAGAAAAAAAGGCGACTAACAACAGTAGCGGCCAGAAAAAAAGTCACTTGAACTCAGCGGTGTAAAGTACATTGGTCTCATTTCGATTATGCTATTAAATAAATCTAAACAAATCAAAAAGTGTCCGAAACAAACAACAGCAACAACAACAACAACAACAACAAAAACAACGGAAAAAGGTAGTATATAGAAATTGAATGGAGAAAGACGTGGAATAAACAATGGACACATCATACAATTCGTTGGCAATGTTGCTGGCGATTTTATTCTTTGAAATCACACTGAAATGCACGAAAAGAAAAAAAGACGAAAAAATACAACTACTTCAATTACCGATTGTTCTTTTGTTATTTTGTTTTTTTTTTTTTTTTGGCGGAGATTGCGTATGCGTTTGGGATTGAAATTTTACGTGAAAATTATGATACGCCATAGAAGAAGAAGAAAAAATCAAAGAAAAAATCCATCGCTTTTGGAATTGAAAAATGATGATTGAAGATGTGCCAATCGTTTTAAAGACGTCCATAAATTTAACGCCACGAAATTATAATTTGGAATGGCTTCGAAAGAGAGCCAAATAAAGAGTTGGGCACATTTGCACTTGAGGTTGACGCTAAATCAATCACACACACACACACAAATAAAAGAAAAAAAAAGAAAAGAAAATGTGTGTACCGTCCAACAACAACAACAAAAATCAGTCAAAGAATTTATATTCTAATGAATCCGTTTACGTTCACTCGTTGAGCCATGTTGGCCTTGAATACGAAAAAAAAGATATTTTGCACCGTGCACGGCCTATACATTTTGATTGGCTGGTATTTTGCTGAGTGGTTGCCACTTGCAACGCACACGCTCTTCCAACGTACACACACGATCGCTTCAAAATAGCGAAGAAACAAACGAAAAACCACACACAAAACTGCATTTCTTGTTACGCAACGCATTATGGTAATCGTCTATTACTAATAGATACACGTACAAATGCATCCACAGCCATTTGGATTCGCTGCTCAACACGCAATCAAGTAGTGCGACAATTTAAAAGCGCATGATAAAGCCAAAACTAGCAACAACATCAACCAAAAACAACACACGAAAGAAGAGAAGAAAAAAAAAAACCACAACGAATACAGGCAAACTCGCTGTATTTATGGGTTAAATGAATTCGACAAGAAAGAATTGCTTTTATGCGAAACTTGACATGACACACACGAATTAATGAGCCAAATCGCACGCGCGCGCAAAATGAATTCTAACAAAGCAGCAACGACGAATACGGATAGTTCGAATCAAAGAGAGAGAGAGAGAGAGAGAGAGAGAGAGAGAGAGAGAGAGTGAGTACCAAGTTGAAGAAACTACTTGAACTGGCTAAAAAGAATTGACGTGCTAATCAATATTGCGTTGATTACGGTTTGTAGCATTGATAATTAGGTCATCAATTGTAATGTTACCTTTTGAGCGAGCGAATGAGCGAGCTCTGTACAAAGATCTCAAGTATCATTGGCATGATACTGGTGGCTCTTGGTATTGCAGCAGTTTGACTTGATTCTTTCAAATGGCAACAAGATGAAGAGAAGAGAAGTGAAGTGCACACACACCATGTACAGTGACATTATTCAGTGCTTACGCACTCACACTGATCTTTTTGGATTTTAATTCTCATGTCTCATCTGCGATCGCCTTCTTTTTTTCGGTTTAAGCTGCAGACTTGTCTACAACGACGCACAAAAAAGAAACATCAACGCAACTCAAGAGAAATAGCAGCTCAACAACAACAAAAACCGAATTAAACAGTTTTCTTTTGTGTCTGATTTACAAACAACAAACCAACGGTACTATTTCTCAATCTTGTAAAACTTGAACAATTGAAGATTTTGTGCTGCCTGCCATATTGAGACACAAGAATATACCAAGCCTGAAGAGTAGTGTCTGGCCGATGAAATGGTAAAAAAAAACACAGAAACCAACAACCAGAGAATAAACAAGCGGATTTACAGCAAAACGGTAATAGTATCACTTTTTTGCGCAACGCACTAAAAAACATTCCCGAAAAAAATCATACACACACACACACACACCAGCGACACAACGAATCATGACGATAACAAAATGAAAGAAACACTCTCCGTTCGAAAATGCCAAATAGTGACGTCGACGAAAATAAAAACACCAAACATATACACCTTTTTTTGTCTTCGATATGAAACACACATATCGCATCCTCTGTGAGCCGTAAAACTGCAATTCGATCCAAATATTTATTTACTCCACCGTTTTCATTGTTAATTTTTTTTTTTTTCGAATAAAGACCGTGTTTTTTTTCCTCTTTATATAACGAGAGAGAAAAAAAACCTCACACAAAATAATAAATCGTCTTTTAAAGAGAGGCGAAAATGTATCACCAACCGAAGCAAAGACGGTACAACAATAATAATGATTACGCGTTCGCTACACCGTCTCACTGCACAAAGATTGCATTCGAAAAGAAAGAGGAATGAAACGAACAAAATATGTACGTCGATAGACTAACGCGTACATTTTTACATCGAAGATAAAGAAGAAGAAGAATGTGAAGAAAAAAATCGCATATGAAGCACCAGCACGATTGTCGATATAAAGGAAACGACACAAAATTAAGGATGAAACACAATAGCATCTCACATTGAAAGCAAATATTTTGTAGGTGAGTTTGCATTCATCGAGGGATATCGCTCAGGTAGAATAATTGTGTGTATTGTGTTGTACAGAGCAGCAGCAGTAGCAGCAACGCAGCGGAGAAAGATAATGAAAAAAGTGCGCACCACACACACACACACACACACATCAACAGCAAACAAGGATCAACATGTGTAGTACGCACATTACATTACTTGCTATCAGCATTTAATGTTTAAATGCATTGTTCGGTGCATGCAACGAATCGATAGCACAAAGAATGATACCGAATAACAAAGCATATCGAAAGCAATAAAATTCGTACGCTTAGCGATCAACAAACACTTTGAGCTGCATTTTTTTCAGCCACATTTTTGGCGTTCGTATTTTTTGCACTACATGAAATGTAGAGCTACTAATCTGCTCTTTTTTTTTTGTCTTAATACTTTTTGAATACTGAAACGAATTATGGTGAATTTGAATTTTATGCTCATATTTTTTATTCAATTTAAACCAGAGGCAGTGTCTTTCAAAAAAGAAATTAAATCAAGATCTTGCAATTCATAATTGAGATAACTGAGAAAATCTTTTTTCTGTACCTACTTTGTTGTAAATATATATCCTTCGTACTATGCAATGATAGGAAACTTTCTTAGTTCTTAAAACATACCAAAGAGGGCGCCAAGAGCTGTACATAGAAAGTTCCATAAGAAAGCGCCCTCTTTGTCAAATATCTTGTTGTTGGTCAAGAAAAAGTATGTATAGTTTCCTGTTGTTGGTACTATGCTTATAATCCATAGTGTTATTAAAAAGGACGACTTTTAATGATATGTTACTGCAAAATTACTTCGATTCCAAATATATTTCATGTAGTGCGCAAAAAAGTAGTTTGTTGTGAAACAACAAAATAGATTAAGTAACTAAAATCTCAAGAACGCACAGTGGAGCGAAGCGACACTCTGTGGTCTTGTTCCTTGACTCGGTTCTTGTTTTTTTCTTTAAAATAAAAATCGACAGTTAGATCGAGAGAATGAGAACCGTTTTTTTACCCATGATCTTATGGTCGATGTGTATGGCGTGAGATTTATTCTAAAAATTATTGAACGAATTTTTCTCTCATCGATAAATAACACCAAGTACCAAAGAAAACATTTCGTTTTCTGATCAGCAGAGTTTTTTCTTTCGTTCGTCTACACTTCAGAAATCGTTGAGAATGTGATCATTTGACGATGTGATGCGATGCTATTGTTATCGACGCTGCCTTCCTTCAGCTAAGAAATGTGATGCAATTTCCGCGCGACGTAACTCTCGTCATCGTTTTTTGAAACGAAAGAGAGAAAAAGAGAGTAAATTTCATTCAATCAAATCCGATTTATTGCACATTCTTCTTTGGATGTCGTATTTTCGACTCGTCTTCGTTTCATTTGATCTTATCGAAACATTTGTCTTTGGTTACTTTCATTTAACCGGATGTACACAAGAAATTCAAACCATTTGTTTTGAATTCAATCAATAACGGTAAACAAGTGAGATTGATTTTTTTTATTTTCGGTCGTACATCACGTTAAGATGTTTGTAATGAAAAGAATATAATTATCCGTGAGTGACACAATACACTCTCAAAAATAATAATACTACTTACACTTTTCGATACCAGCTTTTCGAATCGTCGGTTTCCCATGTGTGCGGTTACACAATAAGTTTAACGGTTCTTAGAAATGATACAACAGTTTCCTTTTACATACCTGAAAATAAAAAGACAAAGAAAATCATACAAACAATTATTCACAAATATCAACCGTTTGCCATTCAATTTCATTTTTCAATAAATAAATGTAAGTTTTTCGTCGGTTGTTTTTTTCTCTCTTTTTACTCAAAAGGTTAAGAAAACAGACAATTTCATATTTATCATTTGGTGCGCCATCTATGGTACACTAGTCGCGTTTCGAATTCGCTTTATTTGCTCATGCACCAACATGGATAGAAGTGGATAAACATTCATATTTGTTTTCCTCATTTCAATGCAAATTGGTCACTCGTTCGAATAATTAAATAGAAGTAAATTACTAATTTTCAATCTCGTATTTTTTTCACCAAATATATTCATCAAATAATTGATTTTCATTTATCAAACATTAGTTTGAATAATTTAAATCTATAAATATGTTCAGTTAAAGACTCTGTAATATGCATCAAATCGGCAAATTCATAAAAAATTTAAAACTAAATCGGAAATTGAAATTTTATTGCGTTTAAAAGCAGATTTAATCAAACTAATAAATCAGCCAAAAGTCAGTGATTTGAAATTCTTCGAGGACTTTCATTCGATTTCTATCGTAACTTTCGAATTGTAAACACGGTTTACAGTAAACATTACCACTTTTGAATTTGTTGAAAATAATTGCGATTGTATTTATTACTACGGAATATCTAAGAATAGCCCATACCCCGTTCAAAATAAACCAACACGATTTGATTTATCGGAAAATCGTGATGACACCTCACTTAAATATTTAATCGATTTCGCGGTGAATTCAACAACGCAATTTTGCCTTTAATGTACGCTCTGTCTCTCTTTTTCTTTCTCATTCAACCGTCAACATAAGCTGTGATGGTTCGTCATATTTTGTGGATAATGATGATGATGATGATTTGAATCAGCCCCGTATTTCTATGAATTCATCATGACCAATTCACATTTTCAAATTGAGAGAGAAAAATACATTTTTTTACCCCGATCTCCCTCGTCCAGTCCATATTGCAGAGCTAAGAAAAAACACATTCGCGTTTCTGTTAATTACAGTGACGCAATTTTTTTGAAAACCATCGAGTCTCATTTCCATTTTCGTTGAATAAACGTATGACGACAATTTTTTTTCTCTCTTAAAATTATTATCAATTTTCTGTGGAATTTTCGCGCATTTGTCATAAATCATCAATTATGTATCATAACCATTTCACCTTGTTATCGATTGTGTGTTTTCTATGCCAAGAAGTTGATTCTATTGAAAGCGATCGCATCACAGTCAAAGACTAACTAATTGAGGGAAAATGACAATGAAACATGATTTCGCTGAATGAAAATTCGACGAATTGGGATCTAATGCGAAATAGTTGCGCATTAAAAACAAATAATCATATTTTGCAAAGGGCGTGTCAACCATCGGTTGAAGTGAAAAGAAGAGAAAAAAAGCACACCAAATGGATTCTAGTCCAAGAAACATGGTGCTTGAATCATATATTTTTCTTTCCACGTTGGGTTCAAGTACAACGAACAACAAATGGGCTGTCAACTAAATTCCAACAATTTCCAAAAAAAAAAAAATCATCTCAATATTTTCTATCATGCGGCATCCGAATGGCTTGCACGAGCCGAAACGAAGAAGAGAGGAATGAAGAGAAGAAAAAAAAAACACACACAATGGAAAGGGAAAAAATGTTATCATTTTTACGATTTGCCTATTTTATGTACGATATCGACGTTATGTTATGTGTATGAGACTATCATAGAGACTAAAGCTATTTCAATGGATTTTCAACGGTGTGGCATACGGCGAATATGAAGAAAGCGCGCAAGAGAGAAAAGAATCAACGAACAAACGAACGAACTAACAGAAACAACAACTCATGAACACACGAAGAGAGAGAGAGAGAGAGAGAGAGAGAGAGAGAGAAGCATGTACCGTTATGAGATGTTGTAAACCGAAAACCACTAACAGACTAACAAAAATTGGAATTTGAAAAAGCTGAACGAAGAATAAACCGAATACGTGAGCGAACGCTATAGTCTTATACAAAGTATAAATAAACTAAACACGAAAAAAAGAAGAAGAAGAAGAAGAAGTAGAAAGAAAAAAACGAAGCACAAAGCCAACAGAAGTACGTGAAATAAAAGTCATCAATAAAAGAAGCTAAAAACATTGTGTGGCGAATGAAAAGAAAAGATGGAGTCGAGCAAACGTTAGACGGACGACTGGGTGAGAACGAGAAAGAGAGAGAGAGAGAGAGAGAGAGAGAGAGAGAGAGAGAGAGAGAGAGACATATATAGAGAAGTCAAGAAGATTCTGAAAAGTGCATATACAGCACATCATATATTGTATGGAGGCAGCAAGTATCGTCGGGGCACAGCAAAGAAAATGCATTTGGTATTGCATTTTGTGCTGTGCATGGGGCTTCAGAATGCATTTCTCTCACTCTATGCTTCTTATGTTGCATTTTGGGTTTGATGCGGTGGCTGAGAGTAAAATGAACGTGGATCTTCATCATCAAACTCTTTTTATCTACTCTTCGGATTGAACACAAGAGTAAAAAAGAGGATATTCCCAACTTTTAAATCACGTTAATTCGTTTTCGTATTAACTATATTTTTTTCTGTAGTTGTTGTTGTCGTTTCTAATCCGATTGATCCGTTGTGTGCGTGCAATTTCTTCATCGATGCTCATATTTTGATAGGTAAATGGTGAACATGCGAATGATGTCCAGCCACGAAACGACTAACCAATTTCAATCCAACAACAACAATGAAGAACCACAAAAAATAAATGATTTACGGCGTTGTTTAGGTCATTTAGGTTTATTTATAGCATTAGTCATTCGGTGATAATCTATTTTCGCTCGCATTACACAAAATGCACGCCGAAACTGGTTGGGAAAATTGGCGAGAAACTGATGCAATTGTTGTGCACATTTTCGTGCGTGTAAAGAAAAAAAGAGTTGTAAATACCGCGCGCAAACTTGCGATCGCGCCCAACTCATACGAAACGAAAGAACAAAAAAAAAGAACGAGCAAGCAGATAATTAAAAGGCATTTACAATTCTCTATCATCATCGTATGACGCGACGACGTCACCTTATCGCATTGACCGAATTTATTTTCAATTCGTTTGTGTTTAAAACAATTGAATGAACAAAACACAGTAACAACACCGACGACGACGGCGACAAACGGTTTATATACGATTCTGGGCACACTTTACATTCGATGGGATCTGCGAAATGATTACTGCTGTTGTTGTTGTTGGGTGCATTCGCGTTTTATTGTGTTCTGTTCTTCATCATCATCATCATCGCCGTCGTCGTCGTTCCTCTTTCTTCCGTTCTGGTGAACGAAGCTTTCTATTGTCAGCAACGTTCGATTGCAAATGCATCGTGTATTGCTATCGCGCGGTGTTGCGTGGCAATTTTACAGCGTTGAACATGTGTGTTAGTGTTTTGAGTCTTGAGTTGGTTCTGTTTTATTTTTCCTGCAATTTCTAGCGGTACATTCGTCGTAAGTTATGTTACGAAACTATACAAATATTACCGTTACACGGTTGTTTTCTTCTTCTTTGCGCATAGAACGAACAACGAGCGAATGAGCAAATACACAGAGTGAGCTGAAAGTGTGCTTGGCTCGATGATTTTTTTTCTGTCTTGAGTCTTTACTTCTGCTGGTTTTTTGCCTGGTTTCCGCGTTTTCTTTACACTCGTCTGGATCTGTGGCATTTCGATCCATGTCCATGTGATGCGCTTGGAGTATATCGTCCAAGCTCTCTGTATAAGTGACTGAGTGAGTGTTTGCCTGAAATACGTGGGTGAATTACATTTATTCGTCTTTCTATTCTTTATCAAATGAATGAGCAAGCACATGGAAAGACCAAAGCAAGAATATAAACGAAACGCGATTGCGATTTTTTTTCCTCCATTCTATTTTGGCGGTTTCCAATATGTGTGCATGCTTTCGGTATCAGTGTGCCGATTCATTCGACGACGACGACGACGACGACGACGACGACGACGACGACGACGACGACGACGACGACGACGACGACGACGACGACGACGAAGGAGAAGCAATTGTCGAAATACTGAAGATATTCCGTTTGCCAGTCAACCAAGCTCCATTTCGGTCGATTAAGCCGAGACTATTTAGTGAAATAAACTTTTCTGTTCGGGTGGTAGTTTCTGCCACATGGGGTTCTTTTCTTCCTGTTCGTTTTGGTCTCCCTTTTTTGGTCGTTCGGTTGCTATCGATGAAAAAAAAAAATATCGATTCGCCAGTCGGCAGGCAGTTCCAGCATATTCCATGCCAAACCCATTCTAATAACATTCCTTGTTTATGCAGCGCTTTTTTTCTGAGTTTCACCTACTTTTTCCACTTGTAAACAAAACATATTGAACAAACATATCGACAATTTGCGGTGAATCGTGATTCGGTTATTGTTTATTGTTCTCTTTCTTTTCCGAAGAATGCAATATGAATTTTAAATTGAAAATCGTCGATTCTTCGTAACAATTAAAATCATACCGTATAACGAAGAAGAATCAGCAAAGAAAAGAAAAACCCGTGTCATCAACTTTTCAATTATCGAATTATATTTGCCGATGATAACAGCTGTTTTGCATTATTTTTTTTTTTCTTCTATTTCTCCATTTTGGCTTATTCCCTTTCGTTTTTTTTCTCGACATATTTCTTCCATACTTCGATTCGGATGGACCTAAATCATAGCGATGCGATCGGGGAAATAACAGTAATTACAAATCCCAAGCTTATTGCTTTGACGTGATTTTTCTATTTCGTTTGTTTTTATTGTTGTTGTTGTTGTTCGATCGGATACCCGGTTACATAGGTAACCACGACCGAATTTTTAAGCCAAAACAATACAGTCATGCTCTTTGGCATTTTTCTTACAATTAAACTTTCAAAGTTTACTAGTAACGAAACGAAAGAAATGAAGGAAGAAATAAAAACACCACACAAAAGAATCGTGTGCACACTGTACACACGCATGTATACGTAGCAAGCGAGTTGTATTTTTTTTTGGCCATTTCACAGAGGCTATTGAACTTTTCGGAAAGCGGTTCGATACCCCTTAACGCATAGTAGGTTTGTATATATATGAACACGGCATATTCGGTGTGTGTATTTTTTTTTCTCTTTCATCCATCATTCGGTTGCTTTTAATAAAACGCACGCACGCACGCACATGCTCAGAGCTGCGTAGCACTGCCGAAAAATGTGTAAAATCTGAAATAAGCCCAAAAACTGAATGCGGACTGATAAGTGCGTAAGACATACACACACATATACGGTGGGTGCCATAGGCGACGACAACAACAACAACGACGACGACGACGATACCGACAACGATGATGGAGTAGTAACCGAAGAAAAGCTGGAACAAAGATGGGTAACAACAGCGCAAATAGTACTATTGCGGCATAATTTTTTTTCATTCAGTGTTCGGTGATTTGGTGCGTATGTGTGCGTGTATTTGTTTGTTTGGTAATGCCGCTTGAAATGAACATCTTACAACGGCAACCGAGAGAATTAAAAACATGATAACAACCCATCGATATACGTGTGGGACTGGCATATTTGTTATATATATGTATACGTATTTATTTTCTGAATCGAAATTCAAAGCTCATAAAAATCAACAGATAAACCAACGAAGAAACAACAAAAACGAATGGAAAAAAAAATTCCATCTACGATCCGTACATAAGTACGTAAATTCCACGACGGAGAGCGCATATGTTGCAGCACGGAGGCTGCCGGGCTAGCACACGTACAAACTTGCAGTCACTACCCTCGGTCGTGAGTATCGAACTCGATAGTTGAGAGGCCCTCAAAAGTATATGCGTTTCAGATTGTATTTAACACAAAACGTGTGCATTCGTCGCCTTGCGAATTATACGGAGAGGCAGAATGAAAAATATTCGAGTCGAGCGAATGAAACCACAGACATGCACAACACAATACATTTGCTTCTGTATTGGTTGCAGTAGCGCGAAAGTAACATTCGTTCGTT
This sequence comes from Sitodiplosis mosellana, assembly GCF_009176505.1. Taxonomy (NCBI): domain Eukaryota; kingdom Metazoa; phylum Arthropoda; class Insecta; order Diptera; family Cecidomyiidae; genus Sitodiplosis; species Sitodiplosis mosellana. The sequence continues at coordinate 2,911,374 of NW_022601438.1, read as the reverse complement.
TCGATTTTATCAACAAAAAAAAACATTTTTCATAGAAAAATTGAGCGGAAATTTTTTTTTCTTCACCAAAATTCGAATTAACAAATATGGAATGAAGAAAAAAATTAATTATCCTCAGTCAGTTTTGAAGCGATGTCAAAATTACAACAGAATGGAACATTCCAGAACACATTCGATTGATTGGTTTGTATGCGTGTATCAATGTGTCATCGGTCCAACTGAATGGATTCGCAAAAAAGGAACAATGTGTGTGTGTATGAAGTTGTAACACAGAGGTTTTTGTTGCCAAGTCGAAATTGCACCTATACAAACGAATCAGTGGACTTAATGCACATTCAAACGCGCATCGATCGAGCATCGTATTTTAATTTATTAACTGTGTGAGAAACCAAAACCGTTTAGTTACGGAGCGATTTTCAATACACGCACAAATCATTTGACGATAGCCACAGCCATCCTAGACGTTACTCATATTTCATGATGGGCTTAATGGACTTATATAACAATTTGGAGCCTCAAGCGTTTTGTATGCATTCTTTCTGTGTATGTTCCCCGGACTTTGTGACGATGAGATTATATTTACTACGTACATTAGGTATGTTTACATTCTGCATAAAATTTCAAGTGCTTTTCATCACATTCGGCATTTTAATTTGATTGTCTTGCCATTGTCGTTGCATTGTTTTCAAACATAGCAAATATTCAACTGCGACGATTTTCCAAATGAGATCAAATGATATCGGTTCGAATGAATACAATCAATATTTTAACAAATCAACTCAATTGATATTGACGGATACTCGAGCACGCCGGTGATTTGCATTGACGAAACAAAAGGAGAGAAAAGTCAAAATACAAGCCAAATCAATTCCAGTAACAATAGCAAATCAGAATCGACAAATAAAAAATGACATTCGAAACGTGCATGGTCGTAAATTGCATGAAGTTTATCAAATTCGTAACTACAAAAAAAAAAATCCCGTCAGAATTCTGACTCTCTTTTAAAAGAATTTACGGAAGAAAAAAGAAACTGTCCAGCAAAGAAAAAAAAAACAAAACGAGAACCGCGAGAGAAAGAAAAAAACTGGATGAGATATTAACCTGTCATCACGCTTCCAGAAGATGAAATGTCTCTAGCAACTGGATTCACTGTAATCGTTTGTGTTGGCTGCTGCTGAGGCTGTTCGGCCGTGTGACTTGAATGCGATTGCTGTTGCTGTTGTTGCTGGTGCTGGTGCTGCTGCTGTTGGCGTTGCTGTGTGGTATTTGGAGCCGGATGCGTTGCAAATATAACGCAAATATTCTGTTGTTTGAAAACAGATACAGCGAACGGTTAACGGAATTCCAAACGAAAAAAAAAAATGTGTGTTTTTGGTTAGCCAACGAAGAGAAATATTGGATGCCGATTCATCAAATTCGAGCTCGAAATTAGCGAAAATACACGAACGGTTCGAGCGTAAATTCGATACAAATGAAAAATATATTTTTTTCAACAGAAAATAGAATAGTTCGCTAGTTCTAAATATATTCTATATTTCAAATATGTTATTTATGTTCCACGAAATGTCGTTTTTCACGTGTATCTCGCGCGGAATTTGTATGAAGCGGATCCGGTTCAGAGAGTGTTTGACCAGAGTTGGGCCATAAAATTATGTGTTTTTTTTTGTCTGATCGTCCTTGTTGGTCAAAATATTTACTTCTTGAATGGTTGTTGTTCCCGTACTGTCATTTATTGTTTCGATTATAGTAGCTGTTGTTTCAATACCGCCATCGTTTGGTGCAATTGTGATACCGCCACCTGTACCGCTCACTGTTAACAGTGTTGATGGCACCGATGTCGACGATTCACTTGATGCCGCCACTTTGATGTTTGACCAAAATATTCCTCTTGTTTATCTTTTTTTTTTGTCTAGGGCGGAAGGAGGAGAGCCAGACGTGAACCAAAAACCAAATATACACCAAATAAAGTTTTGATCGTTTAGAAATTGGTTACCGAAGTTCGTCTCTTGGAACCAACAAAATTTCATTGATTTTTGTGTGTCTTCTTCTTCTTCTTCACACTGAACATTCACTGATTATTTTCACATTGATACAAAAATGCGTTTTATCGATGCATTTTAATCAATCTCAATTAGTTGACCAGTGCATTTCTTTCTTTTATGCCTGATTTTATGTAACTCGGTTTAGTGATGATGGTGACAATTTCTTTCACCGCAATTTAATTTGGTTTTACAGTCGATTAACCTTTGAAAGTTGCATTTAAATCGCTTGATTTACTATCGCCGCGCAAAAAATGCACACATTTGCAATATGCATTTCTCTTGTTGGTCCCACCGCGCACATTTGAACACACTGCTGTTACTGTTGCTTCTTGTCAATATGAACAGATTACAAGAAAAACGACAACCCACTTTTACGCCTTGGAATAATAAAACTGTATCACAATGCGCGCTTAAGTCAATGATTGTTAGAATAATTTTATCGACACTTAATCGATTGTTGTTTGTTTCGTTGAAGGCAAAAAAAATTTAACGAAGGCGTACACGAAATTTCCTTTTTTCGACAAATAGACACACACACACACACAAAAATACGCACATTCACACCGCAAAATGTCGAGAGAGAAAATAAAAACCGAAACGATTCGCGATGAAACAAAATTTTATATTGAAAATGGTGAATAAAAAAAATCAGTCTTATTCCTTTGCAACTGTTCTTCGTTTGTGACTGTATGGTCTGGTGGTGGTGGTGGATTGAGAAGTCGTTTATTTTATTGCATTCCCTTGTTCAGTCAAAAGCCAATTAATTCGATTCGATGGGCTGATTCTCAGATGCAAAATGCACATCGATCAAAGTTCAACAGTCAAATGTTTTCGAAATGGTTCTTGTTGTTTGTTTTGTTTTTCATTCACTTTGAATTTTGATATTCAACAATAACAATGAAAGTGTTCATTTGTTGTCTGCTTTTCGCTTTATCGGTCAGTTTCAGCTATGCGATTACACGCAACACCTATAAATCACGTACAAATAAAAAGAATACAAAATTCCAACTATCTCGATGCTTCCAGATAGTTCCTGTGTCACTTCGAAATAGTCCACGAACTCGTTCAAATGCGACGTTGTTCTTATTCGTTTTCTGTGTGTATTTTTTTTTTGTTTAAACACAAACGCAATCCATTTGCGGAGCAATAGAGAGAGAGCGAGAGAGTGAGCGAGAAAGAGTCGACAGATAAAATGAACAACACAGAACACATAAATTACGAAAATCACCGATAAAATAATTCGTGCTACAAAAGCAAATATTTGATAGATATATATATCTCTATCTGGATAGATTGTCTTGTTTTAATCAATAAAGAAAACTTGTCATTTAAATTTCACATGTATTCGTGTTTACTTCCGTATTTTCGCTCTTTTATTTTCACTCTCTATTTAGCACGTTTACAATTCACCGATCAATTTCGAATTCACATTCAATTGAAAAAAGAAAAACTATCCAACAATCGAATTCTTCACACCGTTCAGAGTTTAGATGAAAATGTCGTTTAGTCGATTTGATTATAGTTTCGGTATGTTATTTTTCGTATTTCTGGTGAATTTTTATCACTTGAAATTTCCACCTTTTCTGTATATTTTTCTTCATTTGTGTATTGTGTGTTTTTTACCATTCGTTTCATCGAACAATCACTTTTATTTTACTTCCGTATATTCACTCTCTTTCTGAACTACACACATATACATGGACAAAAAAGAAACAGCGAACAGAAAAATCCTTTTGCAATATTGGTACAAGTACCATACACAGCGAACAAAACGCTACGGATTTTCGTATGCCGAACGCGCATCCAACACCGAAACATCCAGAACACAAACACACATTGACATACAAACGTGAAGAAGGAATACAAAAGTGGAAGGAAAAACAAATTCTGCTCAGAAGAATCCCCGAAAAACGTTATTGGCCAAACAGAGATAGAGACATTGAAATGTTGTGTGTGCTTTTCAACTTGGCTTTTTAGTCAAATTCGGTTGCCTCCATTTATTTGTCCTATGCTCCTATTTTTCACTGCCGATGTTGTGTGCGAGCAACGTTTTGTGTGTGTATGCGGCTGTTTTGTTGTCGTTGTGTGCGTTTGTTTATGTATCGTGTTTTGTGTTTCCATTCGAATGAATGTACTATCGAATAGCTTGGTGATAGCATTTCTCCGTGCATTTTTCCATATTGTGGCCATACACACGAAGCCTGAATCTTCCTTTTCCTGGTATTACGACCAAGTGTACCGTGTATTTCGTTTCGAGTTGTGGAAGTGTGTTAATCGCGCTGCGCTTATCATTGTATTTGTGTTTGACACACAAATGCGGGCTTTTCCACCTTATCCGATGAACATGCAAGCGATAAACGATTCAACGTTCTCTCATTTAAATCTGCTCTCTCTCTCTCTCTCTCTCTCTCTCTCTCTCTCCCTCTATCTCTGTTTTTGTTGTACTCGGTGCCTTTTCGATTTTCCATCAGTTTCGATTGCCGCACAATTTTCCAAAACATTTGCTGCGCATGTATAGGTGCGTGTTGTGGCACTTATGGCACTCTTGGTATCTCTCTTCACGTCGAACTGCATTCCGTTATTTAGCCTTCTCCCCGCGGATCCCATCAATCGCTCTTTCACACGCACACACAACCATACACTGCAATCAATAACTAACTGTGTACGGAAAATGCTTTCGTGAATATGGAAAATTCATAAACAAAAAACCCTCAATACACATACACACACATACTGGCGCGCGCGTTTGCTTCTTATGCGATGCTTTTTAAACGCAGTGTCATGCATATGCACATATTTTCACGTCATATACTCTCCTTCTCTCCCTCTTCACCCGCACAATTCAAGATGGCGTTCGCGCGTTTGTTTTTCTGTAGAAAATAAAACCATTTATCCATATCTCAAGAGTTCCCGTGTTGATGGAAAACATTTTTCCCTATCCATTTCTATTATCTACGGCGTAAATCGCTCGAATTCACTTTTGAACACACATTTTCTACTCATTACGATTTGTTGTCGTCGTTTTAGTGGACATTTGGACACGTTTTCTGTTAGCACACATTCATGCTTTTGTTGGTGGAAAAGCTTTGCAACGCCATAGCAGCGCCCATAATCGATACGATGCAGGAACTATTTTCCAATGCAGGACTGATTCGTGGAAATCACAGTGGAAGCGCCCGGTAAAAATTGTTCATTTTGATTTCGAACGATACCATGATTGTTGTCGTCAGAAAAAATTATTTCTTTGTCCAATGATTTTTATGACTTTCCTATAATCAAATCGGTTTTATAGATTTAAACTCTAATTTGCATTTATAGAACTTTTGACTCGAAAAAGGTTGCTCTCTCATAAAGTTTTATTGATTTAAAAAAAATGCTGGTTCAAATGAGATTCAACAGTCCAAATACAACAGATACTTTAATAAAATTTCGAACTGACTCCACGGAGAAGTTCATCTCAAACCCAAAAAATCTAAATATTTGAACTATCTAAATATTTGCATATAGCATATGATTTGCTGAAAATAAAAACAGTGCATTAATTGGTTACCGAACAAATCGAAGTGCAGCTTTTTCTATATAGAGTCATTGTTATATTACAAATATGTTTTGCTTTGTTCGGCGACCAATTAATGCGCTTTTTTTATTTCCATCGGTACATATGCATTTTATTTGCGGATACGCACTATATTTTATGAGTTATTTGAATATTTGCTCTGCATGTATATGCGTTTACGCATTTCGGTAGTTTCCTCTAGTACAAGACCCAGTTTAAATTTCTAACTTTGAAATCTAGGTAAATTTCTGTAGAGAAATCGATGAGTTCCAAATCGATTCCGTATTGACTGCAAACCATGCACATTTATTCTAATCTAATCAGAAATGAACGTGACGAATGGGGCAAAAAAAAAACACGGCACAGAATATCTGGAAATGATTATTCGTGAAATCGTTTGCATTCGCTTGAACTTTAAACTTCAGTGATCTCAAGTACCGAAACCAAAAAAAAAAAAAAAAAATCTCCGTTTCAGTTGCAAAAGAAAAAAATATTGAGGCTTCGAAAGTTCAGGCAAGTCAAACTTGGAGTTCATCGAGTCGAACACACGACGTTCTTTCTGCTGGATCGGCACAAGTAATTCTGAAGAAACAAAAAAGTGATTTGCACAATTTGGCCATGCAGAAACTGGGCGAACGACTAGAATTCCGGCGCGCATCGGCCGTAAGTGAGTGTAACACTGTGAGGAATGCAGGAGAAATGGAAAAAAACACAAGAATATCGCCAAGTTACGACTGTATGACAAAAGAAACGCATTAGCGAAACAAAAATTTTCATTTAAAAAATCGATGTTGTTGTGTTGAATGTAATTGGAAATGAATAGAGTCGGATAAGAGTGGAGTGCCTGCATCAACAGCAGCAGCTTAGCTAGTTGCGGTTAGGCGCGAATCGTGTTTGCCATGCCAATCTTTCAATTATTTAATAAATATTCCAAATGTATTACCATTGAAACGAACAAACAATAACATCACTCATAACTTCGCACATACCATCTTGTTTCGGTTGATTCTTTATGTGTGAGCGCACGCGCGCGCGCGCTCGTTTCTTTTCTTTCTGGTTAGCATTGCTTCTTTCGTTCATTCTCTCTCTTAGCCATTATATGTCAAAGTCCCGTAATTATCCTACTTTACGTATTAGTTGGTATCTGTGTTTACCTGTTTTCTTCATCATGATCATCATCGTCATCGTCATTGTTGCTATTGCTATTTTTCGCCAAAGATTCCGGGCATGTTTGTGGTAATTTATGCTTACGTTTCGAATGCTGTTCGCCGCATGCATTTCGGGCTGGGCCGAATTGTTTTGTGCATATATGCATGGCATTCACGTGCATTTATGCTGAATGGGATTTTCCTTTGTGTCGCTAATGGTTCGCAGAGTAACGCGCCATTAGCAAAAGAGAAAGCCCAAACTTACGCCTTTCCAATCGCGCTCATTGCGCAAAATTCTTTTTCTTTTAGATTTTTTTCTTCTTTGCATCGTTTCTTCATCTCAAGTGTGCTATGATGATGAGAATCAAATATATTGATAACATTGCACGACCTATTGGTCTGCTGAGAGAGTCTCAATTTAATATCTTGATGATGTGGCCCCCTTTGTTTACATTTATTTGCATCGTTTGCACAAAACCAAATAGAATATCGCACAGTTGCGCGACAATGGTTGTGCTGCATTAAGTCGTGATTTGAGGGAGGCTCATTTGATATCAACTTTATAAGTGATTCCTTTGCGAATTTGCGGGGAAAAAAAGAACAACTTCATCATTTGAACTGATGACACATGTATACGCCAATGACAGGCCCTATCATGTGCTGTGAACAACCAGCAAATTGGTACAAATCGAACGTTGCAGAAATGAGAAGGATAAGAAGAAAAAGAACATCGAAGAGATATTGCATGGCCGAGGCCGGCGAACGGGACGTCGGAGATCTTCAAGCGAGATTGTCACTTCATTTTCCAATTAAAATTGCGTCAATCAAAACCGCATGCATAAGGAAACGATGTGTTTATATGCTGTTGTTGTTTCTTCTTTTTTGTTTACAACTTTTCTCTCATTTGGTCTCGTCTCTTTCTACGCGTACGCTAGAGCTCGCTGGTCATCGGAAAAAATATGGCAAGTTTGATTTGTGTGTGTGCTTTCCAAGACCTGTCGACTGTCTATCAAGTGCAGTCGGTTCTTTTCCGTCGCTTCGTCGCGTAATCCATATTAATTTTAAATATGCGTCATTTTACGCGCTTTTTCTTCAATATCTCTCTCTCTCTCTCTCCCTTCTCCTCTCTCTCCCTCTCTCTTCTCCTCTCTCTCTCTCTCTCTCTCTCTCTCTCTGGCTTCTCTCGTCCCGTTCTCATTCTGAGTGAATGTGAATGCCAATTCGAAATATATAAGAATTAACTGTACATTTCATAGGTAGGTCTCTTTCATTTCGATCAAACAATAAAGAGACAACTTGTGCACGCCGCGTTTTTCACTCTGTTCATGACCATTTTTTGTGTCTTGTGTTTATTGGCCATTTTTCTCCCGCTGAAATGAACATGTTTTGACTTCGTTTGTTGTTTTTGTGCCGGTGATTATTTACTATGGCATTTTGTTGTTGTCATCGTCGTTAGTACGGCAGATCGGGCTGAAATGTGCAATGTACACACAAGTAATATAGACACACCGACATTCTCAATGGAATCGATGCTACGATTCGACTGCATAAATTTCCATCAGATGAGAAAATATTGGGACGCATGCTGAGAATCGAGTTTCGGTTTGTCGGAAAAGAAAGAACTGTTTGAAACAACGTTGAAATACCGAAAGATTACATGGAATCGTCATCATTTTTAGGATTGATCGGGGTTCAGGAATTGTGTTAATTACCACATTTGTATGTGTTTGTGTGATAGAGAGATAGAGAATATGTATGTTAAGGATTCGCTTGCGTGCAGAATGATCACGCTGAACATCGATCGCAAAAGCGAACCAGCAAATGAAGAAACAATTACAAAACGGAGTGTAAACGAGCTCTGAAGTAGTTAAACAAGAATTAAACAGTTGTATGCGTGCTGTGTGCTTGACTCCACCGATCAAAAACACATTTTAACTTTGACTCGTTCATTTATTTCCCATTTCGCTGATTTACCGTATTCTTTCACATTACGGCTTGCTAACATAATGTAATCGTGTCGGCCGATAACTGTGCGCTTTTTGACAATTTCGAATGTTGATCGTGACAGGCAATTTAAAACTGATGAAAATTGCCAAAACACAAAAAATCATCAATGAGTAAATTGAAACAATTCAACTATTCTCTGCCTTCCATAGATCGTTTGCTGGTTCTGTTGCTTGAATACCATCTCTCAAACAAGATAAAGAGCGAAAAAATAACAATGAGCCAAGTAAATATGCGAATAAACTTGAAACATGCATGCACTTTTCTGTTGTTGCTGTTTTTTTTTTTTTTTTGCGTGTGTGTCTATATCCTGGTTCTTTTCTTCTATTTTCCACTTTTATTCGCCATTCTTTTCGCGGAAAATTCTTTCGTCATGTAGCGCTATTAAGTTATTTCTTGTTCGAAAAAAAGTAAATGGGTTACCTAATTTCTTATCGCACCTTTTGACTTCAATTCACTGTATTTTTCTCATTAAAACACATTATCCAATCGCGATTACATTCATTTTAGAATTGGCAATTGTGTGTGTGTGTGATGTTGAGAGTAATTTTAGTTCATATACATATAAAGTTACATGAGTTCATATATGAATTCTGGTTCATTCATTTCGAAGATATTTCAAACAATTGAAGAAATATCATTCGAATGAGCAAACTAGAAGTTTCTTCCGTCTGTTAGTTTTCGCATATGAATTTCACCTCAAGAAATGGAATCAATGAACTCTTCATGATGACTCACGAATCTCTATTTTTAAACGAATCAACAGCTAAAGATAGATTGATGAGTAACGAATGATCATGACAAATAGCGATTGAAACGCGTTCTAATGTGATTGAATAAGCATAGAACTTCCCTAGAAATAATCTACAAACTGTTCGTTATGATACAAAGAAACACCGTTTCCTTCTCTTAAATTGGTGGCATTGGCTCAACGATCGACATGTATTCGGTTTCGGTTTACAGATCGTAATGCGCACAATTTATCAAATGAATCAAAAGTCATTCATCGAATGGTGTTTATTGAATGAACATGTTAAATGAAACTCACCTCGTATTGTGCTGGGCATCTTTGCTGCGTTCGTATTCTACAAAATCCAACCGAATGAAGGTAAATGATCCATGTAATTTTCTTGCTGCACCACACAATGAGAACGTCAATTTCCCACACTTTACACACGACACTTTGAATTGTCACCGTTTTTTCATTCACTTTTAATCCTTGTTTTCTTTTAAAAAACTTTGAAAAGGCAATTCTTGGGCAAAAATTTGTTCACACTTCAATTCGATATTTTGGCACTTTGAAAATGTCGCTGTCACAGTTAATCGATTATTCACTTATTTATCGTTTGATCGGTTGTTCATAACTTAATTTACTTTTCCTTCATAACTTAGTTGTTCAATCACATTCATGAATTGATTTTTGTTCACATGTCACTTATTTCAAATTTCGGTTGCGTTGAGCATTTTTCCAATAAGTTTCAGTACTCTCATTTCCGACTTAGTACTCTCATTTGGAGTTTGATATTTTACTTTTTTGCGGTTAGCACAATGCCACGATCAAAATTGACCATGCACCAATTGAAACAAGCATTGCGGTGATGCAACACAGCCAAACCATTTAACAGAGCACGTGTAATATCGCATTGTCTTCACCCATTAAAGTATGCGCCATTAAGATCAGAGTCCATTTAGCACATCAAATAGATATTCGTTGTTTTTCTTTTCTTGCTCGTTGGTATTGTTGTTACTTCGTTGCAGATATACAAAAAAGAATCACCCAATCAAAGTTGATAATTACAGTTCGTTTTAGTTGTTGATGTTCATATTAAATCCAGCATTTGCTCTGTTTCTTCTTCCTCTTCTTTGTCCTCTTGTTTGCACTCAGAAGAATTCTTTTCGAGACAATTGAACGATAACGTGAACAGAACACAGAAGTAGAAAAACTGCAAGCGAGAAAGAGAAAGAGAAAAAAGAAATTGTTAGATTAAAAATGGTGAATTATACGGAAAATGTAGTAGAAAAAATATGGCGCGCGCGTGTACATCACCACAAAATACACAGAGAGAGAGAGAGAGAGAGAGAGAGAGAGAGAGAGAGAGATCGACAAATCCGAAAAATAAATGTGCGCGCGGACGCTCACTTCAATTCAATTGAAAATCAGTGGAATAAAAAAAACGACATACACACAAACAGCGTACCAGAAAATGCGAAAATTGTAAGAAAACAATTATGAAAAAAGTACCGTAAACGCGGTAGATCGCAATGTTATGTCATGGAAGAAAAATATATAACACACACAATTTCTCTCTGCTAGTGTCGAAAGCAAAACATGCAGCGAAAATGAATTATAGAATGAAATAAAAAATGCGAAGCAAAAAAAAAACTATATAGAAAAGAAAAAAGGAAGAACGAACACACGAACGGCACAGAGAATAGAAAATTACAAAACTCGATCGAAGAAGACAAAACGGTTTTTCCGAAAGCGCACCAAACAGAAAAGAAGAAAAATCAGAACACACGGTCGGTTTCGTACGAAGCTGGTTTCAAAATAATATCTAATGTGTGTGCACCACTGAAACCACCAACAGAACGACGACGACGATGACGAAGATGATGCGCGCGAGAGAGATCAAGAGACAACAAGCACATTCGGTAAAATTAAAAAACCAGAAACAACATTCTCTACGGCACTGTACACAAGAATTGTGATTACACGCGCGCGCTTTCTCACTCTCTCGTACCGATTTAATGCTTGGCGCTGGAACTACACACAGACACACGTATGCACACTACTCTCACGACATTCACCATTTTCGATCGGCACGGACACTCCGGAGACACACCGTGGCACATAGCGGTGAATATTGTGAGTCAAAAGCAATGCTCGCTCGCGCACCCATCCGACTGCATCGGCCAAGACGAAAACCGAAAGAGAGACAAACTCTTCAAAATACATGAAACTCACTTCAACAATAATAAAAGAACAAACACCGAATCTGATTGATCGCTAGTTCGGCCGGCTTTGGTTATGCGTATACCGATTTAGCCAGAACGTGAAGCCAAACCGAATCGAATGATGGATTTTCGAAAATGCTAAAGAACAATTTCATTGACACATTCAAATTTCATTCTTAACAACATGAAACCAAATGATTCTGAAGTAGAATGTTTCGTGATAAATTGATGGTAAAATCGAAACGAATGCACAGTTAAATGGTTTAGATACGCTTTTCCGGACACTTTTCATTTTCGTTGCGGCCAATTTGATTGCGATTTTCTCTGGATATTTTCTTAACAATCAATTCTTTTTTCGCTGATTTAAACACTTACACCCAAGTGATCGATGGCGTTGCGCGCAAACTTTCCGAGAAAAAAAAAACAGAAAAAAAATTATACAGAAGAAAAATAAATGAATCCGAAACAATGCACAGGCCACAACGAGAACGAGCGATGATCGAATGGTGTGGGGTATGTGACCTCAACCAACAAGCAATCAGATGCTAACTGGAAGAAAATAACGAAAAGATACTTTGGAGAACCACCTCGCACTTGAATTTGTTTATTTTTGTTGTTGTTGGTTGGCTGGCTGCCGACACGATATATTCGGTTGGTGTTGCTATTGACTCTTTCAAAATACATACATTAATCGCTGCATACATTTGGCTTTTCTCAAACACACAAATATGGTTGAGAGAGCGGTTTGGTATCGAGCGAGCGGGAGAGAGTGAGCGAGATAGCGAGTGAGCGAGCTGTATTCACATGTACGTTGGCTCACTCACTCGCTCATTCGTTCGTTCGGTCGGTCGTGAGGCCGTGCACGCCACAACAAGAGAGAAAGATCAGCAAAAAGGCCTTAACCAAATGACTCAATATGAATATACACACAACATGTGACAACACAGAACGATGGAGAAAGAAAAAAAGCAGCAGCAGCAGCAGCAGCAACAACACAACTCACGCTCGGGCTCATGTTCGGTAAAAGCAATGGCAATGGTATTTGGTGGCCTAGCATTGGCGCGCTAAGCACAATACAGTTACATACGCGGCATTTACAAGTTGTGTGCGGTTGAGCCAGTAACCAAAAAGCATCGATCGATTTCACAGAGGCAACACACATCACACACAACACACAAACGATAGAGCCAAGCAACAGAAGAAAGGCCATCAACGGCATGGGCCCATACATACAAACAGACGGCGGGCGGTATAGAGCGTATGCATATATATATATACGATCGATGATGACGACGATGACGACGACGACGACCGTAATCCATTTGAAAGCATCGAGCGAACGAACGAGTGACAAAGACAGAGAAATGCCGAAAGAGACAGGGAGAGATAGCAAAAACTAAGTGCTAGAATGGATTAACACAAAGCCAAGATCGAAAAGCTAACGACGAAAAAAGCATCAAGTATCAAGCACCAAGAGCACAATCACAACACATGGCAAACGTATATCCAAAATACCATTTAAATGTTTTCTATGTATAAAGCATTATTCTCTCTCGCATATGAAAACGAAAAATAGAACAACAACAACACTTTTGGAATGCTTCTCTCACACAATTCGCTAGATGATTTGAATCTACGAGAGCCGCTGTCTAGGAATGTTCTGGTAAATGCAGAGAAGAAGGTAAAAACAACATCGCAAACAAAAGTCAAATTAAAACAAAGAACAACAAATCAAATTCTGCGTCTGCACACGTTGTGCCATCGAATGACGGATAGCAAACTATTTTCTGCTTTGATGAATAAGCGAATTCTATGAATCAAGTACCATTCGCACGCATGAACGTGTTGCTTCACGCAATTACATATGAATATTTAGAAATAATTTCACCACCAAATCTGATGATGGCATATTGCAACAGCAAAAACAATAAGGTGATTTTCAACAAAATTTAGATTTTGTGTTACCAACGATGGCATATTGGTTGCTCTCGCTGAACAATCATAGTGCCATTTTCTCACAAACACCTGTTGGCCTACCAATCGATCATTCTTTTTTGGTATCTTCACTGAAGGTTCTACTCTAGAATTTGCATGCATCCAACGACAACACTCGATTGATCTGCTTTATTTTATCTTGTTTGTCAGATTTTTCGTTCGGTTATCTCTTCAATGAAGAAAACCGTTTCACAGCATTGTGTAACGCTCCGCAGAATCATCATTTTTACTGAAATACTGTGAAGAAGCGAAAGAGAAAAAAAAATGCGGAAATTTGTTGAGTTGTCGTATATGGTTTGTATTTTTTTTCCCTTCTTTTCTCGTTACTTTGATTCGTTCGATTCTTCTCTCAGTTCGTTTCTTCTCTTTCATTCTATTCATCCCGAAACATCATCATCGCGTTTCCATTCTTTTGATTTCGATACTTGACCGAAGAACCAAACGACTATTACGCCATCGGACGCAATCAACGATTTTTTTTTTCGTGAACACAAACACCAAAAGTTCAATAGCCTCTCTTCATCATCATCTTTTTCTCGCACAGAGTTCAGAAAACAAACGTAAGAACCATGCCCAAGCGAACGTACGCGCATCATAAATACACATGGTCAACACGATCCAAACACACACACTCGCTGTTGACTCTTCGGTTGGGTCGGTGTGCGTCGAATATTTTGGATATACCAAAATATTAACAACAACAACGGAGCACACCGAAAGTGCTTCGAAATATCAACAACAACAAATTTACCGGCACCTTACACACACACACATACATGCACTCAACTAGTCATTCAAACACTTCACTACCTGGTTCTTTGTGTGCATATATAATTTCACTGTAGAATTTTCTTCCTCTCTCTCTCTCTCTTTCTCTCTCTTAATTTCTCGTTTCAATACAATTTCTGATTGTTCTTCAAACGTAATAAATATGCAAATGGAGTAGAATTTTACGCAGTAGACCGTTTTATTTGTGGCCAAATGTTCGATTGCAACTCACTTTTCTATTTCCATTAGATGCCGAAATTATCTTAGCGTAACCCTCATACCGTAATAATACAATACGTTACCGAGACACACACTTGCGTAATGGCTTAATTACAGTTTGCATATGTAATAACGACGAAGTCGACACAGTTGCGTCAGCGCAAAAAAGGGAACAGAAAAATATTACAGCTGAAATGTTGTTCTATTAGAATGTTTCTATTTGCATTTTTGACGCTGCTTGAGAACGAATAGAAGGAAAATAAAAACAAAAGTCATGTCAAAATTGATCAAGAAAAGATTTCAAATTGAATCCAAATAAAAAACCAGCCATTCTAAAGAATCTTTAGGAAACATACCAGATGGGATTTTCTTCTGTGGATAATCCATTGACAACGATGTCACCGCAATTAAAAACCATCCGAAGAGAGAAAAAAGTGTTCGTCACATTTGTCTCGTTCATTCCATTGATCAAGTTTTGTTCTCTTCCCAAAAGAAGGAGAAAAAAAGCATCGTTTCCATTTTGACCGGTTGAATTGATGTGTGGTTGATTGTTTTGGTCGCTCGCTTGTACGCTCACGCCCATCAAAAGCTATTGACCCGCGTTCGGTACGATTTTTTTTTGACTAACGGTAACTTCTTTCTTTTTATCTGGTCATTGTATTCTTCACTTGTGAGAATATACCGTATATTCATCGAAAGTATTATTTCGTTAGCTGAAATCGAGAATTGTGTTCGTTGGACGTGGTGTTGGTGCAGTGCGCGGTGGCAAAAATGTGGGTAAACGGTTATTTTTGATTCGTTTGGGCATGTGTCATTAGCCGAAAACACACGCAAACTCTCTGTGTCGCATGTTCAATTTCAATAGATTACGTGCATGAATACGGACGTTAGAAGAATACGTGTGCATGCTAAAAATCACACTGAATTTCGCTGAAACATGTCAACAATTTCTTTTCCTTTTTTTCGTTGATATTTGGTCGACGAGTGAAAAAAACATGCATGACATTACATGCTAAGTGCATCATCGAGAGACATAAAATGAATGCATTCACATACATACACACACCGCATCGTTCCGTTGCAAGAAACGGAAAACGAGATTCGTTTGTTATCGATCTCTCGTTATCATCCGTTCCCAATGATACATCATCATAAGACTGCCGAAAAAGGTAACGTCAATGCGCGCGCGAGAGAGAAAAAAAAACAATAACGAAGGAACAACGTAAAAATTCTTTATAGCATGTTTGCTTCCCGAACGAACGAGCCGTTATTACACCATCTTTGTGTTTCTTTTCATCATATCTCTCTTGTTCGAGCTTCGTCATTGCAAAGCAGCAGCAGCTGAGCGATGGAGTGTGTGTGCTCGCGCCAGCCAGCCAACGAGCGTCGTCGTGCACATGAGTGAGAGAATACATAAAATATCGGCCTGAGTACGTTCGTTGACCCAAGGTTTATAGCGGTAAATTTTTGTCGAGAGTTTAACGTACTACCTATATATTTTCTGTTGGATGCGCGAGAGTGAAGAGAAGTCAAGAATAATAAACATTCACTCATACATACAAATACACATACACATACACATACGAACACATTGAGGCTCAAGCCCACGTATGTGTGAACACCAATGATGTTATACGTTGTTCGCGATCGGTACCTGATGAATTAGTTCTTACCGTCACACTCGCTAGCTGTTCTTGTCGTTATTCGCCGTTCTCGCTTTGTTCGTCGTAGTCTTTTGACCAATTTCTTTGCCTTGCTTTGCTCGACTCGGCTCTGCCTGCACTCGCATGTATCAACAATACGTTTCATATTCTCTTGATTATGTTACGTGCTTCGTATCATTTGCATATACTCTTTTCGCTTTATCATCTTCCATACATTTGGATGGAGGACCATCAAATCCATTTCTTTTTCGTTGGTTCGTTCGTTCCGCTCTCTTGCTCCGTGCATCACCTTGTTGATCTCTTGTTATTCATAATACTGTTTATTATCTGTCATATAAACATTTCACTGTCGCACCACAACAAATGGAACTCACCCAATGCCTATATTCAATGCTTTTAATTGACACATATATGTTTTTGTGTGAAAAGAAACTTACGTATGAAAAATACGAAAATGTACTTCCGATAGCGAAAGGTCAAATTGCAAAATGGACTCTTAGCGAAAAGGCTCAGGTAACGCCCGAAAACCATTGAACCAAGTGAAATTAAAATGCCACATTTTGATGTCGTTTTATGGTATGATTCTGATGAATTGCATATTGAGGCTTATATTTTCACTTTGATCGCAAAGATATTTCAGCCAGATAAATTGTCGTTGGTTTTGTGCTTTTTTCTGGTTTGAAATTGTTTATTTTACTTTGTGTTTGTAACGCGATTATTCACTTGCAATAAACGATACTCAGAATATTCCTGTCGGATTCCGTTGGTATGTTGTGTGTGAAATGCGAGAAAAGAATGAAGGAGAAAAACACCAGGAGCTACCTTCTGGTCTTGAATTTGTTGCATATTTCCTCTTCTTTTTTCTTCATTTTACAGTTAGCACAATTCCATTCATTCATCTCGGATTAATCAGAAAATTCAGTTCTCAGCATTTTATTATTCATTTATGATCGGTTTTTATTTTCGAACACTCTTCCGAGAGATCTTTCCCAAACACACGCATAAACACACACGGCAGAGCAGCAGATCAAAAGGATATTTAACTGATTTTTGCATATTTTCAACTGTTGTTCAATGGAATCGCGTAAGATGATCAACGTGTAATTCAAGCCAAAAAAAAAGAACCAAATAAAAATGATTTACCAATTTAACACTTTTTCGTTGTAAGCTCCAGCCGAAATGGTAATTTAGTGGGTGTGAATAATTTTGCATATAAAATTCAACAAACCGTCACATGTTGCAAGTGGATGGAAATATTGAATGGATTAAACAATATGATGCTCAAAAACTACTGGCATTTTTATTGCTTCGTCAGACTAAATGGAGCTGCGAAATGATATAGTTGCAGGCACGAAAATAATATTATTTAGAAAAAATGAACGACAAGATTGTGTTTATGGAAATGGTTTATTGAATTGATGCTATTTCACATGTGTTCGAACGAATGAACAAACGAAAGATTGCAGTAGTGGCAACGCACCCTGATAAACGGCACCAGTGAAGAGCGGCGAACCTTGAGTGCGAAGGAGCATTGTTGGCATTTTCATTTGGTTCACCAAATCGCATGGAATTTAATACACTGCGCATGTAATCACCTCTCTACTGCCACATGGATTGGCCAACGTTGAAGAACTCAACCAGCAACGGGGCGGTTCGAATCATGTCATCAAATTAATGATATGAAAAAAAAAACAAGAAGATTTCGTTTTTTGATACAATTTTCCATGGTTTTCTATTTAAGTATGACTGTTTTTCTCATGGACAACATCTAACAGAAGGGATACAATGAGGAAACATCATGAAATTGAACTAAATAGCCAAACGCACCGAGCATATATAAAGGATGTCTTCTCCGGGACAATCAAACAGTTGGATTTTCTCTGTTTCCGCGTGTTGACCATACGAGTTTCTCCTTTTTTGATTTATTTTTCAAAATCAAGCCACATCTTAACAGACATTTCAAGAATTCTCAATTAGAATTTATTTTATTATTAACAAAATACCTAGAATTCGTTTTATTATTGATTAATACAAAAAATGAATTTTTATTTCATAACTCTGTTTGTGAAGTGAAAAGTACAATCAACACTCACCCAAGCGTAAGTAATTTCATTGAATTTTATTTTTAAAAAAAGGTCCAAATTGTGTACATAATTGAAATTAAAATCTCAACTTGTCACAAAACTGTATTAAATTATATTCTATTTCGCATCTTTTCTTGGAAAAATGACGTGAACAAAAATTATGACACATTTTTTGAGCAAACTAACTTTTCTTCCGAATATTTGTGATTTCTAAGAAATATTTCATGTCATATGACCAAGCAGAAAATTTCCGCATCAATTTATGCGACGTTACGACATTCTGACGTATATCAGAAAAGGATGTCCAAATCAAAGAATTCATGTTCGAATCGGTTTAGCTGGAAATGTTTTCCTTTTTGCGAGATTTATCATCATAAATCAAAAGAGTTCATTGTTTGGCGTCAACACAAACATTGTGTGACGTTGAAGATGTTTGGCATGTCTAATCACCTAAAGTGTGAATTTGAAAAAAAAAATCTTTTATTAGCAACTTGTGAATTATTTGACTGCTTCGAACTCACTTCGGGTTACGGTGTGAGTAACCGACCAAAGAAGTGACATCACATACTCGATTGATGTGCGCACCCAAACTGAGTCAATGTACAACCGCATTTCGTTTAGTTAAGAAATTCTTTTGCATGAAAGGGAGCTATTATGAGATCATGATCGTGGTGTTACAACGCGAGAACTTTCTTCGAACACACACACACACACACACACACAAAATATTTATTTAATTCACAAGCGAAGCTATTTTTCAAGTATTAGCATTGAAATGATCATTTACCAATTAACATAGGTACTGATTTATGTATATAAAGATTTGAATATAAAAAAAAGAAAAAAAAACCAATTACCACAACAAATCGAACTAAGAAAGGACCTCAAGTGAAACTTAATAAATAAGGGATAAAAAAAAACGAAGGTGAATTGAAAAATACACAAAAAAGCAAAATTAAAATAAAACGAAGTATTAAAGAGGAAGAAAAGATAAAAAAAACCAACAAACAATAAAAAAAGGAAATATGAAAACAAACAGATAAAAGACATCAAATATGATTGTCTCATTTTTGGTTACAAAATATTTTTTTAATGCGAACTGGTCAAACATACACGACTTCAACATACAAAATTAATGAAAACTATAGGTTAATAAGAAAACGTAACAATTCCTCCATCATGCAACAATTATCTTTTTATGTGAGTGCGATAGGGCCCACTAATCATACTAACTTTAAAATGTATAAAACGAAAATGGGTTTTTTGTGTGGTTTCCCCAATAATTGCCCACACAGAGATAATTGAATAAATAAATAAATAAATAAATTATAATCAAAAACAAACAAAAAATGATCCAATCAAATTTACTATTTAGAATATATGATGGACGCCCAACAATGCGAATCACGTCAAGTAGTTTTTTTTTTGGCAGCATTTTTGGTCATTTGCCAAATGTGATAAAGTAGTGCTTTGCATGAAATTCTTTTTTTTCTCCGTTTTATTCAAATTAACGTACAATGTCTGGTGTTATTGAACTTTTTACATTGGCTGTCTGTCGAATAGTTGAGTACAGCAGGCAGTACAGGAACATATAAGCATCTCAAGTCTATTTATTTTATGATATGATTTTCATAAAAGACTTTCAACTCCATCAAATGTCTCTTTTTCAACGGGATTTTGATTTTAAATTACTCACGCACAAAGAAATATGGTTGAAGGATTGGACAAATTGACACCAGATATTCAGTTCAAGTGATGATTCATATTCCATGCTCCATTCGAATAAAACTGAAAAATACACACGCGTTTATATACCAAAAGTATGTGTAAAGTGAGTTGAAATATTTGCCATATTCAAAATAAAAATGAAAAAAAGCGTTAAGAGACACTTTATTTCGAGTTACATTTTTTTTTTGAAATGATAGAAATTCGGCTGTGAAGATTAAATTGGCTTTCAAAAATGTTCGAACTAGAAAGAATTCTTTCTTGGACAAATCTGCAATAACAATTTGTCCCCAAAAAATATAAATGCACGTTTGAAGTTGATGATGAAAGTTGTAGTAAAATGGCAACTAAGTTAAATTCCACTAGAAAAATGCGGCCAAAATGGTTCATGGGTGCCTTGTCACATGGATAAATTATGTGATTCATATCACAAGAATGTATTGGATCATATTCACAATTTTATCAATCATCTCCGTTTGTATTATTTATTTTTTTATCAATCATGGAAATTGAATTCAAACAAGTCAGTCTTTGGCGGTGTATTATTATTCATCGTGTATCAAAATCATTGCAACATCGTATGCAAAATACCACGAAAAACAAAAGTGCGTCTCTTCAATGTTCGCGTACATTCTATAAAAGGAAAATGCAATTTCTTTGAACTAAATAGAGCTTATCAGTGAATGTCGTTCAAATTCAAACGAAAAATCAGTCAGACTTCGTAGAATGGCTGGATTTTACGTGAAAATTGCATAATTTCACCGTTGTCCGTGTCTATTTATGGGGTTATTGAATAAATGAAGCCATACCAATGTTGAATTATCGATCTTGTTTCCAGTCCATTGCAACTGTCACACCTTTTGCACTAGTTAAAAATGGTAATGTGTTTCAGTTGCAAAAACAGGCAGAAGCAACGTGAATATTGCCAACGTCAAATAACAATTTTTAGTGCACAGACAAATATATAGAGAGAGAAAAAAAAGTCAATCTTTCTAGACGATTTCACGCGAAAATCTCAACGAAAAAACATGGTATTCACATCCGTTTGATAAGCAATGTTATCAGGCATAGTGTCAAGTGCATTCAATTTGTTATTAATTCGCAAGCGATCAAAAGCGACAATCATAAGCAATTGCACGCACGCAACAGCAACACACATATTTCAATTGATTCAGTGTTTAGTGTTTGTCTTATCTGATTGAATTGCATTGTGAATTTCAAATTAAGTGATCTAGCGTACGCGTGCGAGCGCTCACGCCCGCTCTCACAGTGCCAATAATCGAATGGGAATACGCACAGCGTTGTTTTGTAATTAATTCAGTTGTACGGAAATTGTTCTCGCTATTTTTTTGTGATTTGATTCTATTTTATCTTTGCATTGCAATCTCAATTACAGCGGTGCACAGTTCCAGAGCAACCTGATCCCACCCCGTGTGCGTTTACAATACGTGAGAGCACCGCCACGTCTGTACCAATCATATCGATTTTTAATCATAATCGCAAAAGATTATTAGCAGAGAACGTGAAGCGCAGACAAGCACAGAGGTGGACTGCAAAGGCAGGGGGACCGCAATCACCAAATCGAAATCAAGTAGAAACGAACGCGCGTTCGCATTAAAAATGAACTTCGATGAATACAGAAAACATGGTAAGCTCATTCTCAATCGGTTTTTTCTCATTATTATTATTGTTTCGATGATACGGTTGATATGATGATGTTGTTTGCACCACGACGACCACTTTGCGCTGTGTTGTGTTGTGATTTGGCTCATTCGGCCAGATTCTCTCTCTCTCTCAATAGGTAGAACAAGTTGTTGTCGA
The DNA here is from genome assembly GCF_009176505.1 of Sitodiplosis mosellana. Classification (NCBI taxonomy): domain Eukaryota; kingdom Metazoa; phylum Arthropoda; class Insecta; order Diptera; family Cecidomyiidae; genus Sitodiplosis; species Sitodiplosis mosellana. The sequence goes on along the minus strand of NW_022601438.1, from coordinate 2,889,393 downwards.
TTTATGTCAGTATATAAAATTACAAAACGGTTTGACGTTGTCGCCAAAGCCATATATATGAATCGGTGTTCTTGTTTTTTTTCTCCTCCATTTTCCTCTTCTTCTTTTTTTTTTGTTTTGTTTTTTATTTTGTTCTTTTGTTTCACAACTTCTTGGAAGATGTGCAATCGCGTGATTTTTTCATTGCATTCAATCGAACCGAAACGTTTATATTCTGTTTTTGTGCTGTTGCTGTTGTTGTTGTTTGAAATCTTTCATTCCATGCAGTTGAAGTGTGGTGGATATTGTTGGACTGGTGGCAGAGAAAGAGCGAACGAGCGCAGTTGGTTGTGTATGCGAACGCGAACGCGAACGCGAACGGTATTTGTCTTTCATCTTTTCCAGTTATTCGCTCGTACTACAATGCGTAAACATGAATTTATGATGATCGTACATCGGGATTATGGGTTCGGTTGTCTGTTTGTTAAATTTATTGCGTTAATATATGCTAGAGAGGCTGTACGCGATGATGATAAAGTGAGAGAGAGAGAGAGACCGCCGCCAGATAATTGATGTTATGGCTGAGAGAAGCGATGAGAGACAGAGTCGAAGGAATCGAATGAAGAAATATGTTGTTCCAAAATGATGCATTTTTTAACAACATTGAGTCAAGTATGGACAACCATTTCTTTTGAACGAGTGTACTTTTGTGTGTTTGAGTGCGAGTGATTGTGTGTGAGGTGCAAATGCAATTCACCACATTATAGTTTATACTTTTAAGCCTGGTACAGGTTCAAGTTGTAAATCATTTTATGAGCTGTGAAATTTGATCAAGCGATTGATTTGCATGTAAATACCGTGTATTTATTCCGTACCGTTGGCTCGCGCGCCACCAAACCAAAACCATAAAGCTCTTCCGACTAAGAAGAAATCCGTGTGTGACACCGAATAATATAGACATTTGCATAGTTTTTCCACAAAGCACGAAGCGTCCATTTGAAATTGAGGTTTAAGTTTGTCGATGGTTAAACCCTCTTTTTTCTATTTACACACCAAAACATTTTATTAAACCATTAAACAACCAATAAAGCAAAACACACATGCACACATTGTGTACTTTGCGCTGGCTGTGGCGTCATGGCGATCATGTTGGGGCATGCATCTCATGAAAATGCTAACGATTTATTTATTCAAACGCAGACGAAAATTACCACAATAACCAACCGAACAAAAGAAGTCACAGATAACTCGCGCCCATTTCTTCCGCATTCATTTATGACGAAATCCAGTCGGCCTACGCAAAACTGACACGACGAAGAAAAAAAAAAACACACACACACAATGTTCCATTTAAATCTTTCTCACACAAGCACACTGCATTTGATTTTCTATTGAATTTTTCTTCTTCTTCTCCTTCTGGTTATCATTGAGCGTCCAATTCTCAATAAAATGCAGATGTACAACAACAAAAAATCCTCAGACGCAATTCGTTCCTATTAATTCTTCCAGAACAGAGAAAACGTACGGAAATCGTTTCCAAATGGCCATCATTCGCATTTCGCTCGGCTTAATGGATATTTAGTTGCAAATCCTCTTTACATCAAATGCAGTGGCAAACAATCGCCACGCGCAAATAAAGACATATAAATTTATAACTGCTTTTTGCCTCACTCATAAGCTCTATCTAACGTACATGTGTGTGTGCATGTGAGTGTGTGTGCTAGCTGACAGTTGTGTCCGGAGGGTAGCGTAAAATGCAAATGTGTATATATCAAAGCAAATTGTTGTGGATTTTTATTCAGATAATTTGCACCATCGCAAGTAGGTGGCAACTAACGATATGCAACATCCAAGCAAACGACCGGATGATAATAATAAACAATGGCATCGATGCTAGTTTAGTTGAAAATATTGTCGTTTTTTCTCTCCTTCTCTATTTCTCATGTTGATTCTATTAAACAACTGCGTGAAACTAGCAGCAGAAAGAACCAGTGGAAGAGGGAGATAGAGATTTCCTCCTAAATCAGGCATTTTATATGTCTCAATGAAATGCAAACGGAAAGGGTTGATCCGTTGAGCCGTTTTATGGTTTTTTGATCTAATTTAAAAAATTTCACTCAAACCAACCAGTCAGCCAGCCAGCAACGAGCAACACAAATGGTTTCACATGTTGTGATGAAACATTTGCCCCCATTCACAATGCACTGCATTTTATATTCTTTATTCTGGGCAAAGACAATTTCAAACATGATTATTTTGTTCGTACAAACTTTCCATCGAAAATGATACAAACTGGATTCACAATCAAAACGTATTTTATTTAATATAACTTGAATGTGTTCGAAACACGAGAACATTCGCAGATTTTGGACACTGAATTGCTACTGTTTCCGTTTCAGGCAAGGAAATGGTGGATTATATAGCCGATTACTTGGAAAATATTCGGGATCGTCGAGTTTTTCCAAATGTTCAGCCGGGCTATATGCGAAATCTATTGCCCGAGTCGGCACCGGTGGAGGGAGAGGAATGGGATCATATCTTTGCTGATATCGAACGGGTCATCATGCCAGGTATCACACATTGGCAAAGCCCACACATGCACGCTTACTTTCCGGCTCTGAATTCTGGACCATCTTTACTTGGCGATATGTTAGCTGATGCTATTAATTGCCTTGGCTTCACCTGGGTGAGTTGGATTTCAATCGAATTTTAGGTGTTGCATTTAAAGAATTAAATAGAATTGTGAAATTCCATAGAAATGAAATTCAAATTTGTAAAATTCCGAATTTTCATACTATTTCATCACATTTCTTCTTTTTTATTTCAATGAATAAAATGTGTTTCATCAATAGAACATTCATTGCGTTTCAAAAAATAATAATGAAATGGATTAATTGGCAGGCATCATCTCCGGCCTGTACCGAGCTTGAGACAATTGTAATGAATTGGCTGGGAAAAATGATTGGATTGCCCGATGATTTTCTGCATACAGGCGGCAAAAGCAAAGGTGGTGGTGTGATTCAAACGACGGCATCGGAATCGACGTTGGTGTGCTTATTAGCGGGTCGAACTCAGGCGATACGACGTTTTCACGAACGAACGCCTGGTCTTCAGGACTCCGAGATAAATGCTCGTCTGGTGGCATACTGTTCGGATCAATCACATTCAAGTGTTGAAAAGGCTGCTTTAATCGGTGCGTAAATCCTACCCAAAAATCTAATTCATTCATTCATTTTTGGTGAATTTCAATTATCTGTGATGCATTTGCACAGGTTTGGTACGAATGCGATTCATTGAATCGGATGAGAATTTGGCATTGCGTGGACCTGCTCTAGAAGAGGCTATTAAAGATGACATCAAACTTGGCTTAATTCCATTTTGGGTAAGTTGGCGAATGCACAGAAATTCGTCGGATTTAATTTTATTTTCTTAAAAGCGGAAAAATCAATGAGTTTCAATGCTGAAACTGCAGAAATAGCCGAAAGATTGAAAAAGAAACAACAACATGACAAATAAACAAATGGATTTGCCGTTGAATGTTAAGCCGATTCTGGGGCCGTAATTCCATTAATTATTCTAAGCTATAATCTAATTAACTAATTTTTCGCCAGCCATTGTAAAATGTGTGATGACGATGCCAAAAAAAAAACAGTACAGCAATCCAAGAGCGTGTGAGTGGAAGCGCGCGCGCGCTTGTTCACCCACTCGGTCGGCTCACTTTCAATTCCATTTGATTTATCTCTTGAACAGCCAGTTGCACTGAAATTGCATGGATCATTTCTCATAGGGATTGGCTATTTTCCATTTGCTGTCGTCACCGTCCTCGCGTCTTCTGTTCAACTTGGAATTTCATGCTGGAGCGAAGAAGCGAACATTTTAGAATTATCATATCTCTAACATTTCTTACCTACTGATTTACTGACTTTGCATCGCGCGCACTTCACGATTCCATTCATTAAGAAGAAAAAGCAAACTGAGAACGCGCGCATGGTTTTATACATCCATGTGGGTCCCATTACTCGGTTCCCTTGTTGACAACAGCACATTAAAACGGCCACATGTGTCCGTTTAAGCAATGCGCGCTCGTCTTCCCCCGCTCTCTCTCTCTCTCGCTCTCTCTCTCTCTCTCTCTCTCTCTCTCTCTCTCTCTCTCTCTCTCTCT
>NW_022601438.1:2810597-2885242 GCF_009176505.1 Sitodiplosis mosellana | reverse complement strand
TCTCTCTCTCTCTCTCTCTCTCTCTCTCTCTCTCTCTCTCTCTCTCTTTCTCTTGCTCTGCCATTCATTCCACGTAATTCCGATTATGCATCAGCCAGGGCACACTAGGTGTCACATCACCGTAAATTTCCTCTTTCTTTATTTCACTCTCTCGTTGCTGCTTGGCTCAGTGTACCGTTCGACTGGCGCTGCAATTTATGTTTTCGACTTTGTATTTTGTACATTACGATAGACACTGATTATTGATTTTGCTATTTATGAAAGCCAAAAAGAAAATCGGTTTTGGCTTCTCTCTGCCAATTTCCCTGCTCCCTCTGCTTTGTTCTCTTTGTCATCTATCCGTCGGTTCATTTCTATTTTCCTTCTATTCATTTGTTGTTTCTGTTGTCGTGTTGTTTTTGCCATTTGTTCGCTATTCGCGTTCATTGAATATTTTCTTCGTGGTGACAGTAGCAGCAGCAGCGTGGTTGACAAATCCGATTTATTTCTCTATTCTCGTTTACTAACCAACTTAAAAATACTTTCTGGACTTGGCTTGTTAAGTGTATCGGTATATCGGGATGTGATTTAAATTTTGCTTTCTTCTTCTTCTTCTTCTTCTTCTTCTTCTTCTTCTTCTTCTTCGTTTACATCATTTTGTTCGACTGCATTTCACATGCTCCATTACGGTTATGCCATAAATCGTCTCTCCTTCTTTCTCTAGTCTTGTTTTTCTTCTTGCTTGCTTACTTGCTGTTGGTTCTCTCGAGCATATGCAATTGTGCCTTTGTTTGGGTGTTTTTTTTTTCTTTCCTTCTTCTCTCTCCATTTCAATCACTTTGGCTTATTTTCCCGGCGAATTTTGCACATACACGCACACAGTTATTTTTATGCATATTCCCACGAGAGTTAATTAATTTCGAATAAGAGAGTTCGAATGGCGACATGATAGAAATGAATAATAATTAGTTGTTTGTATTAGCAATGAAAGAGACTCGGGATTGTTTTCTCTTCTTCTTCTTCTTCTTCTTTGCGTTGCCGCGTGAGCGAGCGAGCGCGCGCGCGCTTTGCAGAATTTATGGTGCGTTCGACGAATAACGAACACTTTGTAGTTTAGATAATATTCCAACGAAGTTCAATGATGTTTTTATTGCCTTCATAAAAGGTGGTATGCGCGCGCGCCACAACATTCTCAATGTGTTTCAACAACTGTATTTTTCAGAGCCGGAACTGGCGCTTTAACGAATTTACGCGCGCATTCTCTTCGTTTCTCTTTTTCTCTCTCTCTCTCTCTCTCTCTCTCTCTCTCTATCTTTTTTTTTCTCGCTCGCTCACTCTCCGTCTCAACCTCACTTACTGGCTCTATTGCTCTTTGCCAAAAGAACGGTTTGTCCATTGTTTAAGGTTTTTCATTTTATTTATGGTGTTTCGTTTTTGCGTGACTTGTGCCGCACTGAAATATTAGCGTATGCCTATGCTCCAATGCTGCACAATATCGGGAAAAATAGAAGAGACACAGATGCGATTTATGCGCGCTGACATTGTATTATTAGTTTTAATGATGCGGTTGATTTGAACAATACAGATTTGGATTTCGATGGAAAAATAGCACCGAAAAGGAAGAGAAACAAACCAACATTGGAACAGGGAGGATAACATATAAATAATCCTGATAGATGCCATTATTATTCGAGCATTCGATCTGTTTGTGGTTCGCTTGACTTTGATTATCAAAAGTGCTTTGGAAATAATTAACGAAAAAACCCCATTAAACAAGCATCTTGACAACATTTCGTGCGATTCTAGGTCTCTCTCTCTATCTCGCTCACTCTCTATCTCGCTCACTCTTTCCATATTTCACTCTTTCTCTCCCTCACAACACTCTATTGCAAAGCATATTTTTCTCAGGAATTGACGACGATTGTAAATCGAGGTACTTGCTGAAAATGTGTACACGGCGTCTAAAACTTCGAAAAATAATTCCACACGGAAATGAAATGGATTCTAATGGATTTTAATAGGCAAATTATTTATTAAGACGAAAGCATCGATTTATCACAACGGTGTATGTGTGAGCACGTTCAAGTTTGGCCAACACAACGACGGTCATTCAAATGAAAATTGATGCGCGCCATACCTGATTTCCATTTACTCGAGTAATTACCATTTGGTTATAATTTAACTGCTGTTTCTTTTTTTTTATTTATCAGTGCGACGCTGGTGAAATAAATTGCTTTACGCTGTGTTTCCCTTGAATCAGCAAACCAACTATGTATCTAGTCGAAGCGGTGAGACATCGACACAGAAAGAGAGAGATAGAGACAGAGTATGGAATTTCATCGAGATAAACGTCCAAATTCTCCGATGTGCGCTAACAACGAACGTTAAGCCAAATAAAATCGGACGAATGGCCTTTGTTATGCAAAACAAAAGCAATAAGCATCAAAGCAGAAAAAAGGAAAATCACTCATTTCAATGACTTTTCATATTCCAACCATTATTCTTTCTTCGTTCTCTTTTTTTGCGCACTTCAACCAACTAACAATTAAAGTTGCAAACGTATATTCTTCTTCTCAGAATAGTAGTATGGAAACACAAAGCACATGTGCTTACATTACGAATGAGGGACAGAAATAGAGAACAGAAATGAGCAGTAAAAAAGTCTCGTTGATTTTCTGACTGATTGGCTTTCCACCGTATGTGTATGTGCGTGAACAAAAGCACTTATTTCGATTTAATGATTGATCAAAAGCAATAATTAATACGAAATTCTCGCACAGAACGCACCACAACAACCATCTCTTTCTCTCCGTGTGTTTCGGCAATTTCTTCATTTTCTCCATATTCGTTCGGTAATGGTTTACAATTGGCGCATGTTGAGCGAATTGTTCGAGTTCAATTGAAGCTGAAGTCTCTCGAAATGGTCATAATTTATTCAAACGGATAATTTATGAATTCATTTATGGCCGATGTGCGTATATGTAAGTGTGGTGCTATCGCTGGGGCAACAAAAAGGTGCAGAAGTGTGAAATCTGAATAAAAAGAACCGAACAAGAGAAGTGCAGAGCGCGTAAGATAAAAATGAGCGAATAAAAAACATCGAATGCAAATCATTGTCCATCGTTTTAATATGAATATCGGCATTTCGGATGAGTTTCTTTGGTTGCATCATCACCACCACGACCATCAACCAAACCATGAATGTCACTTCGGCTCTAGTCGATGAAGTGTGGCCCGCTGTAACTGTATTTTGCAATAATCGATAAATTATTTTAAATAACTTTTAAACACAGTTTGTGTAATGATTGTTGACTTTTGGTAAATGTTGTTCTTTCTCTCTCTCTCTCTCTCTCTCTCTCTCTCTCTCTCTCTCTCTCTCTCTCCGTGTGTCTTGTCACAGGTTTGCGCGACGCTTGGAACAACGGGTGCCTGTGGATTTGACAACTTGAACGAGGTAATATTGAATTTAAATAAATTCGCAATATTATTACGCTGCCAAAAATAAAGAACATATAACAATTCCGATTATTTTTTCTTCTTAACTTGCACAACACGAAAAACATATCCAAATATTCGTTGAAGCAAAAAAAAAAACATCATTATCTCAAGAGTACCGTTAAAAAAGATTCTCGTTTTCCAAAAATACAAAAAAAGCGAAAAGAATATTTACTCGTACTTTGCTTTATTTCTTGCTTTTTTTTCTCTTCTTGATTATGTGCTGTGCTTTTTTTTTCGGCGGTGCGTGGTTTGAAAATGTATGTATACACATTTCGTTCGTTATACGTTTACCGTGGCGGCTGTGTCCGTTCAACCGAATGCAATGGATCGATTGCGTGCGCATAACAACACACCAAGATTGGTGATATTTGCATGGAGCACAAAATTTGGTTACACGTTGATGCTGCTTATGCTGGCAGCGCATTCATTTGTCCCGAGTATCGCGTTTGGCTGAAAGGCATCGAAAAGGCCGATTCGATTGCATTCAACCCGTCAAAATGGCTTATGGTACACTTCGATTGCACGGCCATGTGGTAAGTCGTCATTTATTCCGTTCGTTTCGTTTCAATTTTGAATATGATTCATGATTATCAATGATTTAGTACTTTAGCCTCTCTCTATACGTAAGTAGGCATTGGTATGTGATTTTGAAGCCGATTCGTGCGATCGCATTAATTATCGCAGCCAAGAATTGCAAGGAACCAACTTTTCAAATGCAAAGATGATTTTCCAACATTTCGATGTGTGTTCGATTCGGTGAATGTTTTTTTCGACCCACGTACCAACATTTTTTACTGCAGCCTCGAAATAAGGAAATCAATATTTCGAAAGGATTTAGTCGATATTCAAACACACACATGAAAAAAAAAAAACACTCAAGCTGCCATTTCAAATGCGCCCGGGAACGATCATTTTTCTTCTTACTTAAACAGCCAGCTGAGAGCCATATCAATCCGAAAATTTAATAAGGTGTTCAGAAATTGGCGAAAATGACTGAAAATATTCAAAAACCTTCGAACCTTGTGCACATTGCTGAAATCTGCTGCATGTCTAAATATTCGCAATGAGAGCTGTTGGCTTTTATCGCCGCAATACGATTCAATTAAATCGAGAAAAAAACACGAAGAGAACGAAAAACAAAACAATAACAGCAAAAGAATTCGCGAATAAATATGAAGAAAAAAACATACACACAAAATTATACACATTGCAGTGCGACGGCGATTTGATGGAATCAGTGATTTTTCTTCTTGTTTCTCTTTACTTTTAAGTAAGAACATGTTCTCGTTCGTACGTGATTTTTTGTATATTATTTGCTCTTATCATTCGACTGCTGCAAAATGAACAGAAGAAAAAAGAAGGAAAAAAAGTACAACATACACACATTCGTTGGTTCGTTGTCAGACGTTCATCGATTGAACGTCCCGGCAATACTCTTAACGGTACATAGCGTGCATCGTTGTTGGTCTCATATTTATACATATATATTGACTACTAAAACCAGCAGCATCACATCAGCCCAAACAGCAACAACATCGACGAAAAATAATAATAATCATGGAACACTCGATGACCACATTCTTTAGAGCAAAGCAATATAAACAGTATTCGATTTGCTTTTTTTCAGTGTTTTTTTTATTTTGTTCATTTTTTTCTGACTGAGTTGCGCCTGAGTCAATCTTGTTTGCTGCATCGAATGCAAGATGTCGAAAGATTGTTGTTGATCGAAATTAAGTGCACATTATGAATAAATTGAAAGGAAGTGGTGTTGTTGCTTGTTTTTTCCGAACATCTCAATCGTCTTTCGTTTAATTTTCAATTCAAAAACTGTATATTATTGATCATTATCGAATTATATATATTTATTCGTCTGCTAAGCTGGACTTTCATAGTCGCCACTCCGTTTTATAATAAAAACGCAGTGGAGGGAAAACGGTCAAACTTTTCTTACTAACACGTTCTGGTGCTGATACACACACACACACACAGCTTATGAATCGCCAGATATTTCTATCATAGATTATTCTGGATCAGGGATAGAAAATAACAAGCTTTGCCTTGCCAGCTTCACGCAAGACAAGAGCAAAGCAGTTGGTTCATAGCATAAATCTTAAGCCGACAATCGAAATGATTTGCATTCGAAGGTAACGAAAAACAAACGAACGAAAAAATTGAACATTTTCTTTTTTGTTAAAGTTTAGTTTTTAGAATGATTACAATTTGAAAATCTCTTTCGATTTATTTGAATTGCAACGGATTTGCATGTGTGCACTTTGTAAGTTGCAACATATGGCCATGGGAAATACTTTTTAATTAACTGCATATAAATATATTGAAATGTTGCGGTTTTGCGCAATCATCGCCTTTGTTACAGCAGTGAACATCTGTTGAATGGCTTGAACAAAGAAACCATTTTTTGTTGCTTTCTTCTAGCTTAAGTAGACAAAGCTCAACTTTTGACTGAGAATCAAGATTAATTTCCTGATTTAAAGTCAGGATTATAAAGTGCGAATCATTTCCAAGTTCATGTTCGAGTCCGTTTCCTCTTTTTATGATTTACGCGATGCCATGTGCCTTCATTCACCGGCACAGCTCTACTCTAATTTGATAATAAAACTAATTTAAGTGAAGCGCGCGAAAAAAGCGATAAAAACATAAAACATAGGCTTGCATATTAAATGGATAAATTTCCATATCAGATCCCGTTAAATCATTTTATATGGCCGTTTAGCGGTGTTTATCACTTGCCAATGTTCATACACGAAAAGAAACCAATGTGTGGCAACTAAAAAACATTTGATTGCGCATTGGATGTTATAAAATGTGCGCGTACACTTGCGCGCATGCTCGCACTAACGCAAACGGGTCAAATGGCTGATGTATCGAGATAATGCGAGGTGTTAAACAGGTTTCTGTATCTTCTTTCGATCCTTTATGGATACGGTGTCGAAAAAATTTAAATGGTCGCACCATTCCTTTTTCTTTGTCGATCTTGCTCTCGCTCCTTCACTCTCTTACTATTTCTCGTTGTCCCGATCTGTGCTATCTCTACGATACACACTGAGACTAGTACTATTCTTTTAGTGTATGTGCGATGCACATTGCAACACGCATGGATTAACATTTTTGGCAATATGGAATTTCTTTGCAGGGTGAAGAACAGTTGCGCATTGCATAGAACATTTAATGTGGAGCCGCTCTATTTGCAGCATGAAAATTCAGGTTAGTTAGTTCATTCGTAGAATGGTGTTTATGCAGCACATTCGCGTGATATTAACGCACACGCACATACACACATAGCTCATGTCTAACTGAAAATAATTGTTGTTGTATTTATCATTTCCGTTAAACAGGACTGGCTATCGATTACATGGTAAATTACTTGAATTAACGCTCTTTAAACAAATCTACCGCAATCATTTCTTAATGTGATTCAAACTGTGAGATAACAATTGTTCATGATTTTGCATTTTTTGTTTTTCTTCCATTCTTTGGGTGTATTCAATCAAACGGAATCGGCTTCGTCTCACTGGAATGGCTTCGTATAATAATAATAACAACGAAAACCGCACACACACACACACACATATCAACAATACACTCTCGCATGAAAAATTCTTCACTTATTAAATTATTGCTTAGCACTGGCAAATTCCATTAAGTAAACGTTTTCGTGCACTGAAATTATGGTTTGTCTTACGAAATTACGGCATAAAAGGTCTGCAAAAGCATATACGCGAGGTAAGTGAAAAAAAACGCAACAAATAATGATGCTCTCACTCTATTACTACATAGTCTCATTCTTTCTCTCTCTCTCGCTCTCCCTCACTCTTTCATTCTGACCACGCTCCATCGTTCGTTCGTTTGGTTTCTAATTGCCATTTTGCGGTGCTTGATTTCAATTTTTCTGATTGTTTGATTTGCTTGAACTCTTCTATCTTGATTTGCTTTTCGCAGGGCGTTCGACTAGCACAAAAATTTGAAGCTCTTGTTCTGGCCGACAGCCGATTCGAAATTCCAGCAATAAGACATTTGGGTATGTGTTGTATACCAATCATAAGTTATTTTTTTTTTCTAATTTATTACATTTTTCCCAAATGAAATGCAAAATGTCGATGAGGCGAAAAAAAAAGAAAAGATGAGACAGTCGAAGCTAACGCTGATTGATAGTGATTGAGAAGCGATGATCATGAATCGTTTCTCTTCATGAGTCCAAAACTCTTGTGTGAATAATTAAGTGAAATACGGATTATGCAAATTGAAATTGGAATATTTCGTTGAACATTTTCATTATTTTAAATAAACATTAGCTATTTATGTCGTTGTATGGAACGGTCGACGACCGGGTGCACTCTAACCTCTCTCTTTCGTTTACTTTTTCTTTGCGTTTCATTTGGTCAACTCAACAAAAATTTATGTTCATTTTTTTCTTCTTCGTTTCTTTGTTTTCTTTTTGGACACAATTGATACGATATCAGGCATGGTCGTATTTCGGATCAAAGGTGAAAACGATTTAACGGAACGCTTACTCAAGCGTTTGAATCATCGTGGTAACTTGCACTGTGTACCAGCTTCGTTGAAAGGCAAATACGTGATTCGGTATGAAGTTTTCAGCTCAGATGATTTGATGACAACGCAAATAAAACGCTTTCAATTCTCGATCATCTTTCTTTTTTGTTTCATTTCGATAGCTTTACCGTTACATCAACGCACACCTCGAACGATGACTTGCTCAAGGACTGGGCCGAAATTCGAAAAGTATCAACGGAACTGCTGGAAGAATTGAATGTACACATCACTGATCGGGCTCGAGTACATCTCAAAGGTGCTTTTTTATTACTATCCAATGCATTGCTTTTAAGTTACCGTTTCTTTGTGAAGACAAGCAATGGTTTCAACGGCAATCAATGGAATTCAAGTTAAAACCAAACAAAATTTATGGTTGCAATTGAAAAGCTGCAGTGGCGTATCCAGAGTTGAATTTCGGGGGGAGGGGGGGGTTTCAATTATAGTTTTTTTAAAGGAAATTTTCAGAATAAAACGCATATACCGTGAAAAAATGAAGTATCGGAATCAAAATTTTATTTTAAAATATATATGTGGTTTTACAAATCGATTCTTCTCTTCTTTCTTTCCGCAAATCTTTTTGCGGTTGAACCCCCAAACATCCCCTGGATACGCCACTGAAAAGCTGCACAAAACGAAAACAAGCTCTGCATCCCAAAAGTTTGTTGAAAACTTTTTTATTCACCGTTGGAATTTCCAACTTGGAAACCAATGCTTTTGCGATATACACTCGGTTGAACAAAATTAAATTCAAAATTTAGCTAGTCCTTCATCAGTTGTGCCATTTGTTGATTTTTTCATCATGTAGCAATTCTTTATATGTTGGAATTTAAAACTGAAAAAAAAATTTGTTCGCCTCGAATTTTCCTCGCATCTCATTGAACTTTCTCATGGGCGTGTAAAATATTTTAACTCGTTGCAGATACACGGGAAAAGAATGAAGCTTTTGGCTCAAGCTTATTGCTTGCCAATTCACCGATGTCACCGAAAATCGTCAATGGATCATTTGCCGCTATTTTTGATGCAGATGAATTTTTGGCCAAAACCTATGCAGGCATTCGAATAGCGGTGATCAAACATTTCGTTTTTTATGTGCATATTTAAGGGACAATATTTTAATAATTTCCATTGAATGTCTTTTCTCCAACAGAGCCAAAACTCGCCGGCGATGCGTCGACGTGTTCGTGGCATTTTGATGTCAGGTAAACTTTCCACTCAATTTTTCTCTTTAGCTCTCTCTGTAAGCACGTTTGAAAACAAAACAAAAAAAAAAATACTCAAACGTTGGTTGGGCTGCTCCATTTATTCGTTGTATTGCTATTTGGCTTGTGTGTCTCCATCTGTGGGGGAACAGCTCAACGTTCATTGCTTCGGATTACAACTTTCATTGACTTTTTCTTGCTTTTCTTTCTTTTGAATCACATGCGCCGCCGTATTATAGGTAAGCAATTTTCATTAGACTCTCGAATGGACTTAGTTTTTCACGGTTTAGACGGTGGACGAGAGTCGGGTAGTAAGAATCACGCGATTACGGAGGACGGCGAAGAGTCGTGGGAAGGTACGAAGGGAAGGTATTGTAGAGATCATTTGAGCAAAATTTTAAATGTTGTTCGTGAATTCATTTGTACATGTCGTGTTGTCCAACAGTGTCAATCATCAGTGCTTTGTTTTCTATGCAACTATTTCGAATTGTAGTGTTTAATTAATCTTGTGTGGTTTTTCTGTTGAAAAATCGTTTCGTTTCATCTAAACCATTAACGGATAATTGGCAAACTGATTTGATTACTAAGATTAAGGGAGTAGATGCTGTAGTCGATGTTTAGATGACTTTTTATATGGTGAAAATGTCCGATCAATAGAAGGGAGTGTATCAAATAAATGTTTTTATTTTAATCATTTTCTCATTAGTTTCTGAGGCTAGTGCCGAAGAAGATACCGTTGACGAGACACCACCACCAACGACAACGACAACAACAACAACAACAACAACAACACGAATAAAATACGATCGTTTATGACATCAGGAGATGCCGCATCAGTATTGCGGCTATGACATCAGTCCATCATTGTCAACATCAAGCAATGAAGACTCAACGCCAATAAGCACCTTGCAATTTGCTATAGTTCAAACCGCCCCATTAAACGATTTACTTGCAAACAAACAACGATCATGTGCGGGTGCCGCTGGCTCTTGCACAGCAACTAACAGTGCATTGAATCGGCGCATTTGCAATGATTTACGTTTGTGTGGAAATAAATCATTTAGTCAAAATGTTCGACCGGCTCGACCATATTTTCCGCCACGCCGTGTCGACGGTTCAACATATGATAATCGAAATTCGTTTGAAAATCGATTGCAACCGAATCGATTGTCGGAAAAGCGACAATCCGATCCACAAATTCGGTATGCATTTTATAATAAAGGTTTTGATGTGGCCACATCATCAAAGCATCGCAAATATTCGTTGTCACACTATGAGGTGCGACGAAAAGCGATGCCCGACATCAATGAATACGGTTCAATGGAAAATGATGAGCACGAGGAGGAGAGTAGCGATGAATGGCATGGTTCACGGCAAAATTCACAGTACTTTTGTGGAAGTAGATCGTCATGGGAGATCCATCATGGGAGCAGTGGACGCGATATTACACTGCTGCCAAAACTGAAAATACGTATCTGCGATGAAATGGGTGCACGAATCAATCATTCATTCGATGAATCATCATTTTCCGATGAAAATTTCAATTCGAATACGACAACACCTCAGAGCACCATCACAAATGATTCCATCGACATACCAAGCGCTGCTGGTGCTGGTGCTGCTGCTACTGCTACTACAACGGACGTCACTTGTGAACACCAAAAATCTAACGAATCCAAACCGAAACCGAAGAAAATTCACACCAAAATGGAAAGCATCCATAATGACAATGATATACCAATTTGCAAAAAATGTGGCCACCGATTAACCAACATTCAGAAACAATTTACAAATGCATTCGTCTAGCTCATTGAAAATCCAAATATATAATATATGTATATACATATTGTGTGTCTGTGTGAAATTTAGTTTTGTTTAGTTGCCTTTTTGCGTTGATTTCATTTTGAAATCTCTTTTTGAGCTTCAGTTTCGGCATGTTATTCGGCATAAGTGTATTAAGCATTGAATTCATAAATTTTAAGAAATCCAATTTCGTTCATCATTTGGCTGAAAAGTAGAAATCTGTACATAAGCCCAAATCAAAATGCTGTGTAATTACAATAAAACCAATGGGAGACCAACAGAAGAGGTTGTAGATGACTAAGAGTAATTCTCCAAAGAAACTGAACCAAATTTTCCTCGCAGAAAAAAAGAGAAAAATAAAGAGAGAGAGAGAGAGAGAGAGAAATTAAAATCAGTAAAGAAGCATTTAGAGTAGATTAAGAAATGTGTGAGTGTTATTAAAACCAATATCAAATAAATAGTTATAACCAGAGAACGAAGAATTCGATCGTCACATCGAAAAGTTGATTTTGGGAGAGTGCATCACAACTCAATCGCATTATCACGTTGGCTTTTCATCCGCATAGGTTTTTAGTGTGTAAGTCCACTTTGAATCGATGGAGTTTTATGTAGTTGTGAAATGTATGAAATTAATCAAAAATTTAACGTAGTCATCAAATTTATGGAGTTATATTTAAATGAAAACGAGTATGCATATTAATGAAAAAGAAAATCTATATAATAAAGCCCAATGTTTCAAAGTGCATGTGAAATGGCCTTTTCATTGTGAAGTTCACAGGTTCACCGTTGACCATGAATGGGTGAGAGAAAGATAAATGTCGACGATGACGACAATGAAGACGGTAGCTACGATGCAGGCATTCCAGGGCCGCATCACATCGAGATGAGAACACCACACGTCTGCATTGTCACAGACCTGCAACCTTCTCCCCGTAATTATCTAATTTTATTTGATAATTGTTTCGTTGTAAAGTAACAATGCAACATATATGCGCCAATGATATGATGGAGATGCAACCGTTGCTAACAACGGCGGAGAGAAGAGCAAACAGACGAAAAATAAAATGAACGAAAGAAGAAAAAAAAGTAACAAGCGAAATAAACCAAATGTGCACGGCACCCGTTTTACAACAGTCATTCAACTTAAAGAAAATTGAAATAAAGATAAATGAGTGTGTGTGTGTGTGTGCGCGCGCGAGCGCACGCTTATGGTTACTCTCATGTAAGTGTGGTTAACACATTCCTAAATGCACATTTTTACTTTCCTTAAAATTGCAAAGCCAAACCAAACAACCGACGCCGATGACGATGGCGACTAGAGAGAGAAGTGAGTAGAGAGAAAATGCAGCGAACTAAGAAGAAAATCATACCGCATCAACAAGTTGCACTGCACACGTTGTGCGAGCGCGCACTCGAGAAAAAAACACTCTGCATCCAACTACACGCCAAAAACCATCAAAATCAACAATCTCACCATTTAATTTGGATGGTGGTGTTGTTACTCTTTGAATTTTTGGTTTTGATGTTTCGATCCCGATCATGGGAATGAATGCATTTTGTGTAATGTAAGTGGTGTGGCTGCTGCTGTGGCTGCTTCTGACTAAAATTGATCGGCAATTTTGCACTATTGTATGCACTCACATTCATGGGAATCTGAATGCTCTGTTTGTTTATTTTGTTTGTGTTTCTCTCTCTGTCTTCACATTGATTCAAAATTAACGATTTTAAGTACTTTCAATGCATTTAAAAATAAAAGCAATATAAAATCGCAAAATGTGCTTTTATTTTCATAACCGTTAATTTCTTGCTCGTTTACGATCAAACGAAAGAAATGATTTCCAGCAAAAAATCGTATCACTTGAGTTTATTTTTCGTTTCATGGTTTTAGTTCGTTCGTTTTTTTTTTCTTGTTGTTCGCTGTTTTCATTTCTCTCTATCGTCATTATATTCCAACCGGAATCGATGCAATAAATATTCATGTTGTTTTCGGTAATAAAGGTGAGCACGGTGCAATCACCCATTTCAAATGGCCCATTTGGTTGTGGCATTTATTGCAACTAATTGCAGCCATAATTTCAGTAGCCGCGCACGCGCACCATTCCATTATTATTAGCCGAGAGATGAAAAGGCGCGCGAGCGCAGTGACATTCGGTTGGACCCCAACACCAACTTATGTACTTATTCAGCGTGTGATCGCCACCGAAGTGTGTGCATGCGTGCATGAGTGTGCTTAAATGCATGCGCACAATCTATTTAATGCACAACCAGTTACGTTGACTGTTGTGATCAACAGAGACACACCAAACGCGATACATTTGCCGTTTATGGTTTTTGGGTTTTAGTTTCTTTCTCTCCCTCACACACACACACACACACACACACATAAACACACCACACTTAAAAAAACAAACTTTGAAGCAGTTGAAACACCTTTAACAAAACCGATGAAAACAAAAACTGCATGTCTAGTGAAAGTGATCGATAGTATGAAGTTACGGTGTGTCACAGTGAACTCTTTCACATTTGTTATACGCGACCGGAGAGACGGAGAGACATACGACAATGTTTGCATTTAAGAAAGTGGTCGAATACACAAAACCCGATGAACAAGAAAAAAGCACACACAAATACAAACATCGACGAGCGCTGGCTGGTGCGCGCACATTTATTAAAATAAATAAATGGAAAAAAAATTTACTCGATTTGGGATGGTTTTTAATCTCATCATTATTAGCCTAGATACATCAAAAGAAGGCAAGTAAACAGACCAAATCGACTGTAGAGAGTAAACAGGAGAGGTAGAGAGAGAACCAAATTGTGATTGATTCCGGATGAATTGTACACGCGCTCGCCAATCAAACGTGCCAATAATAATTCATCGCAAATTGGATTTACAATCTGCAGATTAATATAATAATAACGCTAATAACATGGCATTCAAAAACAAGACAACAATAACAAAAAAAAAGACTAGTATTTGGCATTATGGATGGTGGCCATTTGGTCGTGCATAATTCTTATCGTTTTCTATTGATCGTTGAAAGATTAACCACGTGATATTGAATGTGCTGTGGATTTGAATGCAAACGAGAGAGCAAGCGAGTGAACAAAAGATAGAGAGAGATAGAGAGAGAGAGAGAGAGAGAGAGAGAGAGAGAGAGAGAGAGAGAGAGAGAGAGAGCAGCTAGAGAGATTATCTCATCTTATGAATTCCATTCGTTCATTGTTGTTTCGCTCATTGAAATGGCTCCCCGCGTACGACGTCTTTTCATTAATGCATGCTCTTGCATCTTCGATAATACAGACTTTATACTTTCCTTATTTCTTTCTCTTGCTGCGTGTTTTGTTTTTCTGTACGTTTTCTTCTCTTCTCTTCACTGCGTACATTCACACAAACGACCAGCTTCATTTCTCTCCATCGGCGCTGGATTTATTTTTTCTCTCTCTCTCTCGTTGTTGTTATTTTGTGTGTAAGCCCAAAATATAAGCAACAAACCAGCCACAGCAGATTATGTTACAAGCTTTAAAAGCCAATTTACTACTACTTTCTTTCTTACATCACTTTGGGCTGGATTGGTTTCTTTTGTGTGTTTTTTTTTATCACACTCAAATCAGTTGATTTTATTTTCAGATGCAATTTATGTGTATGTATGTGTGTGTGTGTGTATGCAATACGCCACAAGCGTATGATTTCAATGATTGACGTTCTGTGTTAAAACGATAAAGTAATTGAAAAGCAACACGTCCAAATGTTTCAGCATCAGCAGCAGCAGCAGCAGAAACATCCGGCAAGCAATAACCTTTGAGAGTGCTTGGAATTCCTTTTGCACGGTTTTTTCCCTTTCTGGTTACAGATCCCCATCCGCTAGAGATCATTTTCCAACATGCTTCGGCATTTCGATGATCGATATCACGGTGCACATGGGAAATATCGACATTTGACGTGACTCAACAAACAATAAAAAAACAACAACAAGTCGCGTCCGTGTTCAGCATAACAAAAGATACTTCATAAATGTACAAAGCTGAATAGAAAAAACGCACCGCTGGCCATAAAACCGAAATCATTTGTGATGATCTTTCAGAAGCTTTTGAAATAAACTAACGAAGAAAAAAAAATACAAAATTGAAGTCTAAGCCCATGTTGTTTGTTAAGTTTTGCTGCTAAAATCGATGTGCACGATGGAATTTTTTCACATGCGAGAAACAATAAACAAATTCGGCGAGCGATTGGTCTATTTTTAATTGGTTTGTTTTTCAAACGTAACACTTGCAGAGCATGGCAGCGCGCACGCGGGCACGCGTTTTATGCGAATTGTCGCAATTTAATCAACACTAATTTCATCAATTTTATGCCAATGTTTACCCAATTCATTTGCAACACAACACGAAGTTGACCCTCATTTACACTCCATAACAATTGCGATTTGGTGTTTTTTGTTGTTGTTGCTGTTGCTTCAAATAGAATGGTAACATCAATCATCGATGCGTATGTCACAGACAGAATGTGACGACAGATTGGTAAAGAGAGAACTAAAATGCGCTCAGTTTTTTCGTATCATGCTGCACATAAATTACGCGATAATTTTTTGAAGAAGCTATGGGCAACGCATAGGTGCGATGTAAATGCCAAAAATAGAGACGATTCAGTCAAAATTCAAAATTATGTCGCAAGCACTTATCGCCGTACCAGCGTGTTGCTCGAAAAACAAGCACACTGAGAACAGTGAGAAAGAAGAAAAACTCGAAAACATAGAACCGACAGTCAATGCGCCGCCATCATCATGGAAATCAAATTCCATAAAATGTTATGCAAGACACGGATCTCATTTCGAATACTGAAATTCTCTCTTTTCTCTCTCTCTCTCTCTCTCTCTCTCTCTCACTCTCCATACGCTGTATATTTTCGTTTTTGTGCCTGCGCGAACGAGCAAAGAGAGTGAACGAGTGATCGCTCGCTCACGCGCACACACGCGTTCGACCATAATTGAGTTACCTTGACAAGGCAAACAACAATGGTAACGCAATTGCAATCCACATTCTGATGTATGTCATTTACAGCCGTTGTGTCGAAGCCATATGCTTCGTGGAATTTCCCAATCGGAGAGAAACAAAAAGAAGTTTTATCATAATTTTGTCAGTCAATTTTTTTGTCGGCCGACCGAAGTGTGTGTGTGTGTGTGTGTGTGTGTGTGTGAGTAAGGCAACATAATAACAATAAGAGAAAATGGAAAACGGCCAACACAATATTGTATCGCTAAGTAACTTCGGATCACAGCAAACCAAACCGAAAAAAGCAACAACATAAAACCAACAACGCCAGTGAACTGAAGACCAATTTCAGTGGCATTAATTGAAGCAGTTTAATTATCTGCAAGTGCGTTGCTGCTGAGGTTGTTGTTGTTGCTGTTTTCTGTGATGCGGGCACAACGGTTAAACCAATTTAAGACCAACTAAAAGTAAGAAGAAAAAAATTGCTCCAAAAGTGGTTCAAACAACGGTCTTTGCATCAATCATAACAAAATGACTGACGTCAGTTCAGAAATTCCACAATGATTACAGAAATCAATGCGATGACAAACACTTCCGAATTGTTTGACTTTTTCCGTATGGATATGCATGCCCTATCGCCGACAACGAATCGCAAAAATTGAAAACGATAAATCATGTGGTTTTTGATCGTGCATTCGGGTAAGTCATCCGGGGTGACGACGCTTACAACTTCCTCTTAAGTCCACAAAACATCACTTTGGCATGAAGCAAACCGAAATAAAATAGCTAACGATGAATTTATGAATGTTTGCCACTTCAATCGATTGTTTTCTTTTCGATTGTTGTTATGCGATTCGATAAACGACTGCAAAATACGATCTAATTGACTTGTATGCGCGCGACTGATCTTTTTCTTTCTTTCTTTCTTTTACTTCTGTTTCGTTTTGATTGAGTATATGTTGTGCACTGTTACGCCCGCCAAACGACAGTCAATCCACCATCAAACAACACACACACACAAACACACACACGAGCAACAGCGCCTTGTCTGCTCACTTTCATACAAATTCCAAGCTAAAATTCCATAGACCACCTCTTCTTCATCTTTTTCTTAGAGCTTTTACTCAAGAAGGTCGCGATCATCGCTTAATTCTGTTCAGTTTGTTTTGCATACATTTTTACTTTCATACACTGTGAATGACTCACTTACACAGTTGCCATTGAAATTGGACTGTCCACGGCGAACGGCAGGTGCTTTCTGTTCGATTGAATTTTTTTTTTTGGTTAGTTCACATCCTGATTTTGAACTAATGACGTATGAATATTGGGCAATTCTAATATTTTTATAAGATATGTGTGACTTTTGGAATTATTTCAAGGGCAAACGAATCTTGAATGATTCTTTCTATCGAACCTTTTTTCTAAAAATCAACTGAAGAATGCCGAAATTCGAGAACGAAAAAGTGAAAAGCAAAAAATATCCAGAAATGAAAATATATTCTGAAAACTATTCCGTGCTCTTCTTTCATGATGTAATTTTTAATTTTTTTTCTACATCAATTTCAAATCACGCGCGTGGTTGATGTTAGTGTGGCCAGCCTATTATTGTCTCACCAAAACGCACTCACCTCAACTCATTTCAGTTGGCTCAGACAGTGTTTGTGCGCTGAGCAAAAGCATACGCGCGCGCGCGCGCTCTCATACATACAAAGCTGAACCGAAGTGAGCCGGGACGGGGAATGCGCTCACATTGTATGTACACTCGTTCGTATGTTTGTGTGTGTATATCATAGGTTGTTGTGAATTTTCTTTGCCGATATCGCGTTGTTTGTCTTCTGCTTCAAAAATAAAACAGCAAATGCATAATTATTCATTCGCTGTTTAGCGCTTTACCGTGGTGTACTGTATTTTGTTTCTTGTTTCTTGTTTTGAATCGTTTGTCGTCTAAGTCAACGCAATTTGGTTGGATTTTTGTTTCTTCTTCTGTGAAACATAGTTTAACACAAAATCGACCGTAACAAAGATTACAATTTTGATTTTTCGAAGAAAAAAAGGTTCAACATTTTCAATATTTCTCACAGATTTGAAAAAGAAAAAAAAAACATTTGATTTGAAGCGGATGCAATTGATCTTCCGCTATATCGTGTGCATTTTTAGTGTGATTTTGTGCGATTTTCCATTCCATCTCCATTGAAATTTTGAAAGTGCTTCAGTTAGACAATCGTGAATTTGAACTCTGACCAAGAAAAAAACATAAAAACGGAAAATTGCGTGAGAAAAACGAAAAAATAATCTAAAGTTGATCAGAAAATTGCCGATTGTGACATTGTTGGGGTTTTCCCTCTTAATTCCGCATCGAATTAAATGGATTATATATGAAAAAGGCTCACGAATTAAACTTTATTTTCACCGAGGTTTTTCTTTTTCTGTGGATTACATTGATCGTTCATCAGCGCTTGGAATAAATATTGGGTAACATATGCATCTATTTATTTATTCATTTAAATTCTTTAGCTCTTTTAAACTAATGGTTTTGATGGTTAGGCACGAAATAGTGAATCACATTGTGTGATGGGCCCGTCGTAAATATGTATATGGTTTTTTTCGGGCTCGATCAATTCAATCGCATTCGATAAATTCGATGAAGCAATTTGTATTTGTAATGTACGAATTTGGAATCGAACAACCATAAAACTAAAATTCTTAAAACAAAAGATCTACAAGCGTCACGTAATAAGAAAGAAACCCCCGAAAATGAGCAAGAAATCAAATAAATCCTAGGTATTTGAAAGAGTACCGAACGAAAGATAATAAATGTGAAACTTTTTTTTTTCTTTCTCGTCTTAATTTCGTTCGGTTTGTTACAATGGCGAAAACGAGAGAGAAAGACAACTGAAATGAGATGAATAAAAAAAAGAAGTTCAAAATGAATACCGATTTTCAAGTGAACGAGCAAAGAAAAGCGAAACAAAGCCATGAGTAGAGTACACCGAGAGAGCGCAGCTCACACACAAAATGTGTACCGAGTCGGATTCAATGGAGAAAAAAATAGCGCCGAACGTGAGCGCTTGCGCGTGCGCGGAATTGGAAATTCGAAACGATTGCGTGCACGAAATACATCTTCTTCTTGCTGCTTGTTGCCCGAGCAAGCGAGCGCGAGAGTTCATAGTCAGAGAGACTTGGCAAATCACAGCAGCCCAATTGTTTGTCTGTATTGTATATGTGAGCACGATGTGATTGAGATTTTCAATGCACTGAGGCTGAGTGCGTGTGTCGGGCCCATTGTCTGTGTCTCCATTTGCTCGGGGAGTTGACTCGTTCATAGCTGCTGCTCTGCTGTTGCTGTTGCGAATGCGAAGATTCTTTTGAAACCCGAATAAAATTATCTGAACGGAATGGTAACACCAGCGTATAATAAATGCGATTATTTCCAGTGCTTTGTGATGTGATGATGATGATGATGATGGTGATGATGATGATGATGATGATGATGATAATGGGAAGAGTGAAAGAGTGAAAATATCAAGATGATATTTTATTCTGGAACAAAAAACGACAACACAAATTGATGGTATGTGTGCTGACACGATAGAGACACGCGCCTTTCGCTCTTTTGCGTAAATGTAACGCATCGAAATATTTACCTCGGATCGAAGATTCAATGAGCTGCTTTATCAACAATGAACTACATGGAAACGCAATAAAATTTATTCGAAATGAAAAAGTGAGCGGACGGAAAACAGCAGCGCCACAAATTGAAAACGCACAAGCAATAAACCGTCTGAAGGTTCGCACCTTCATCTCTGTCGTTGAGAAGACGATTTTGCAGATGTAAAACCAAAAGAAAGAAAAAAAAACACACATCGCACCATGAATTTTTACATCATTTCCGTTGTTCCTATTGCAATTCTGCTGTTGCAGTTGCTGTTGTGTTTTTCTCACTCCCTCTTTGTGTCTGATTTCGGACCCGATTGGAATTGGTGATCGTTACGCAGCTTGTTATTAATACCAGCAAAAGTTGTTGAGTGTCTCAAAATTCAGAGACCAATCATCTTTTCTTGCACAAAATCGATCACAAATTTACTGCTCCAATAAGATTCACTGTCCAATTCGTGTGCAATCGACAGAGAGAAGAAAAGAAACGGGCCACCGATGATTCGATGATTTCTATCGACCAAAGGAAAAAAAAAACATTTCATCGTCAAGCAATTGAAAATAAACAGAAAAAAAATGAATGAGAGTGAAAAGCATTTGTACTTTAGGCAATTTATTTGCTGGATCATTAATATTCACATTTGTTTTGCAATGTTAAAGATGGTAGTGAAGTTGATGGCCAAGAGCGCATCACCATCGGATCGCACTTCCATCTTTCAATTGAATGGTCGAAAATATTTTCATTCATGATCATGTTTTTCGGTCTTCATTCTCGGTGCGTTGTGCACACACGGTTAATTACAGCTCATCTCGAATTATCGATATGAGAAAAAAAAAAGGTAAACAACGATGCGTTGCTCTCTTCGTGTACACAATGTACAAGAGGAAAGTAAATTTCATTTAATTATGAATGAATCTACGGGATGGGTCTATCGAAGGCACGAGAAAGCCACATCCGAAAATGATGACAATGCGTGTGCCCGCGCACGATATATGATGTGAAAAAAAATTAAATCGAATTGGTCAGTCGGTCGGTTGGTTGTTCGGGCGGAAATTCACGAGCGATCATCATGATCAAACGGTGTGCAAAAAATTTCATTTGAAAAATGGCATTTTCTTCTTCATTTTCTGTGGTGTGAAATTTGTATTTCAACACGATCGCGCAGTTTTGCATGCATACCCAGCAGCACGGTTAAAAGAGTGGTCAAGCGCATCATCATGCCCCCCATGAGTGTTTTGCAACGGTTTCCCGTTTGTGAATGACAATGAAATCTTGGATGATTGTAGGCCCATTAAACGGAGGCGATTTTTTTCATAACTGATTCAAACTCTTCGTTTCCACATTTTCACATTGCTCCATATAAACGAAGACAATTGAAACACTTAAAATGGATTTGTTTATCTTCATTCTGTTGATGTTTTTCTTTCCTCGCAATTTGTCGAGCAAAATCTATGGTTTTTGGACGAATTGTCACCATTTGATGAGCGATTTTCATTCATTTCTTCTTCTCTCTCTCTCTCTCTCTCTCCTTCTCTGGAGAAAAAATGACTGAAAATTGCCACATTCATTTCACACACACACACATTCACACACACACACATTTGGTTTTGACGAGAGAAACATTTCAATATCATTTTGTTTAATCGGCAAATATTCCATGGCAAATGACCATTGAATTAAATGGCCACTGTTGGTTTTTGTTTCTTTCGACGCTGCATGGTTGCGTAAGTGAATGAATATATATGAAAATGATGGAAAAACCATGATCGCCAATCACTTCTTGTTTATTATGCGTGTGTCGAAAATTGGGGAAAAATTTACGATCGAGAGATTTGCGGATTTCCTACGCCTTGACTTCAATTCGGAATTTGACATGAACGGCGGAAACAAGCCGTTGACAGGCGTTCACGATTTCTTCAATTATCGGAAAAATTAAATTGATTTCAATCGACAACGGCGACGACGACGACGATGATGATGGCATTCAATTTAGTGAATTATTCAAAGTGGGCATCATGTGTGCGGATGCAATAGCTCGATGGTGTAAACGGAAAGTCGCAAGACATACCGAAATGATTGGATTTCCCATAAGCAAAAATCAATTATATTTTATTCGTCGTTGCCGTTATGTCGTCCGTCAATGGGAAGAAGAAGGAAAAAACAACAACTATGCCAAAATGAGAATGCCTCAGCCAAACAAATTAAAGGTACAAAGCAAAAGTACACGAGTATAATTCATATCCGTTGTTATTTCGGATGATCGCAATATTCACATCAGGCGGACAAAGTGGAAACGACCGAACGATTGATATGCTTAGTGATGCGTTGTCATCATTGGTTTGGTCGTGCAGTAATAATTATCTCGTAATAAATTATCCGAAAAGAAATGAGATCGCCTTTTTCTTGTTTTAAATGGTGTCATTGCAGCAATCCATGCTGTCCGGTTCGATCATACAGAAGGAAAAACACAACGAACTGTGAACAATAAATAAATAAAAGAAGAAATAATGCAATGAAAAACGATGGTTTGCGCCATATTCTCTCTCGTTAAGAAATTTAAAAAAAACGACCGACCAACCCAAAGCAGATACAGTAGAATTGGATGTGAATTTGAAGGAAAAAGTAGAAGTTTAGCATAAAATCACATTCATCATCGTGTAAACACGTGAAATGGGAGAAAAGGTCTTGAAATTGCTGGTTTGGCTTTGTGTTTGGCAGCGCCACAGCGAAAAGAAAAGAAATCCAGAAATTATAATTATATCACCCAGAACTGAGAAATGCATCGCGCGTTCACCACACAACAACAGCAGCAGCAACAGTAACAACATTAAGTACACATTGTACAGCGGTGAAGCGAATGAGAGAGAGAGAGAGAGAGAGAGAGAGAGAGAGAGAAATACAAAAAGAGAGTAAAAATTTGTGTGTAGTAAAAATTTCCGACGTGAAACGTCGTACAATGGGAAAGCAAAAGCGCTCTAGATTAATGATGTGCCATCAATTTCTAGCGTGAATGTGCAAGTCAAATATTCCATCGCAATGTTACAATAGGCACAGACACTGGCAAACAAATAACAAACGACGTTTTCGATCTTGCATCAAGAATTGTTCGGGCAATTAAAAACACACCGACACAGACACACCGCAGTAATAGAAATGAAAACAACACTCCCCCTCAAGTGATTTGGTGGAAATGAAAATTGGTACCGAACAATTTACATGTTTCTGTTTGCTTTTGTCTGTTATTTTTTCAGTTTTTGATTATTTCTCCTTTTCTTTTTTTTTCTTCTTCTTTCATTTTCTTCGCGTTTCAATTTCCATTTCGATTTGTTGTGTGTACGTATTGTGATTTCGATTTTTGCTTAGATTTTGTGAGCTCAATGATTCGTTTGGCATTTATAGATCTATCTAGTTGAGAATTTTCATTTGGAGCGCTCTCTTCCCACTCTGTGCGCTTGTCTATTTCCCATGTTTTGGCCACATTGTCTTTTTCCTCGTTCGATGCTCGTGCTGATGCTGACACGTTACCGTCACTTTTTCTTTCTGCTTTTCCCATTTCATGCGCATTTTTCCGCAATGCACGATGTACTTCTCCAATACATCTCTCTGCCATGTCTCTCGCGATTCAATGCAATTTTTCCTAGAGCAATTCAATTTTTGACACGATGTGCTCTTTTTGTTCACGCCATTAAAAACGCTTCTGCTTATCTTCGCTCGCCGCAAATACATATGCACGCACACACACCATATTCAAAGCAAAAGCAGTTTTTAACCAAAGCACACGGCAATAATGTCTGTTTGGTGTGCGTCGCAACGATCTTGATGATTTGCGTGAAGATCGCGCGAACGACCGTAAAAGATGGTGTTTAATGATTTTTCAGGTGAGAGTAAGTGAAAAATTAAATGCGCAGACTGAGCGATGTGCAAAACAACAAACATGAGCGAATGGAGTGAACAATATAGTCATATGCATAAAGTGAGGCGAAATGGAAAACAAAGAAATGAAACAATTTATTTATTGTTTATTGCTTATGGCTGCCCAAACTCTCGCACACACTCATACATCACCTGAATTAATACGAAATTGAGTTCGAATTACGACTACGACCATTTCCACAATTTGGAATTCTCGTTTTTTTTCTCTCTCTCTCTCTCTCTATCTTTTTCACTCTCTCTCCCTCTCTCTCACTCTTTTCACTCCTTTTGTTTCTCATTCATTTGTTCTCTTTCCCTGTTTCACTTCATCTTTTGTGTCCCTCATTTATTCCGTGTGTTTTTCTTCTTCTTCACATTTGAGTCTGATTTGATATAAAGCCATGGTTGATTTCTTTTCCGTTTTGCATGCGTTCTCTCTCTCTCTCTCTCTCTCTCTCTCTCTCTCTCTCTCTCTCGCATGTGTGGAAGTTCAAAAAGTGAATTTCTACCGCATCGAAACGACCTTGCCTCGAAACATTCAACGTCAATGCAACGGTATAAATGGTTGAGATGTGCAACTCATAATGTGAGAGTGTCGTTTTCTGATGTAAATCTGTATCTGCTTGTTGGCATTGTGCATTTATTTTTCTGTGTGTTATTTGTGCAATTTATTGAATGCATATATGCAAAGCATGCTTTGTTTAGAGGCGCGCGAAACCAGTGGAAATAAAAATGGCACTGGTGAAAATTGTGTGTTCCGTGAGCCACACGCTTATTATTAATTATGATTGTTCGAATCGAATCATTTCGGCAGATTGTGTTGATGATCGTTGAGAACAATCGAAGAGAGAAGAGAGGCACGGAGAACGAGAGCGAGAAGTGTCAAGTTTAAGGCATCATTATCAATCATAAAATGGTGCTGCGAAATGAAATGAAATCAGCACATTTCACCAAATCCACTCATACGGGTAAAAGTGTTCGAGTATCATTTATGAAAGAGAAACACAAAATTTCGACGCATCAAACCAATGAGCAAGCCGAAAAACGAGAATTTCTTCTTTTTTTCTTGTCAAAATACTCTGGGATTTTTTTTCCGTCTTCTTTCGGTTGTAACAAGATGTTGGCGACAGTTTTAATGCACTATAAAACAGCAAGTAAATTAGAACAAATCGCAAATAATTGTATGTATGAGCAATATCAAGCGCAAAAAAGAACACTTCACACGCTCGGTTTGGGCCCCAAATCACTACAATATTTGTGGTTGATGCTGCTGTTTTTCCTTCTGTCTGTTATTATTTTGGACATTTTCGGCTGAGCAAGCAACAGCAGCCGCGGCAGCAGCACCATTTAGCAGCCCAGATCATTTCGAGCCAAATGGAGAATGGAAATGGACATGCATGAAATAAACATATTTTGAAATGGCTGCTACACCGATACCGAAACAGTCTTACATCAATTTCCGTCTTATTTGTTGTTGTTGTTGCCGCTTGTTTTCACCGCGTCATGATCTTATATTTATAAAGCGTGAAAAGTGATAAATTGCCAGATGCCAGGCCAAAACATACACACACACACACACACACACACACACTCAATATCGTTCACGAAAAAAATATAAATTATTACATTATTCACTAGATAAATATATAATAATATCATTGGAACTGAAGAAAGTGTGTCGTATTCGGTGTGCTTTTAAGATCTCTCATGTGCTGACACTCTTGCACTCGCTTGCTTGCTCACTCGCTCACACATACACACACACACACACAGAGTTAAATCAACATCCGATTTCTTTGCTCTCCATCGCTTTTTTTTATTTGCCATAATTAGCTGTACACAAAAAAAAAATGAAATAAAACATATTTCATCTCATTCTACCGGAAAAATGAAAGAGCGTTTCAGGCAAGGGAAAAAATGGAACGCACGTCTTAATATATCAACACCAAAATAAAAGAAGAGAAGATGAAGTCGAGAAAAAAAAGTCAATGCAAATATTCAACAGTCAAAAATTACAATGTCA
This sequence comes from Sitodiplosis mosellana, assembly GCF_009176505.1. Taxonomy (NCBI): domain Eukaryota; kingdom Metazoa; phylum Arthropoda; class Insecta; order Diptera; family Cecidomyiidae; genus Sitodiplosis; species Sitodiplosis mosellana. The sequence goes on along the minus strand of NW_022601438.1, from coordinate 2,859,612 downwards.
AAAACTCTCTCATAGTATTTATTTGCCCTCAAAAAATCACCATGTTCGGTTTCGCATGTCGCTTCAGTTTTTGTCCGCAACCTTTTTCTGTTTTATTTCACTCGATGGATTGTTTGAATTGCGGCTGCTCACATGGTCATAATGAGCATGAGGTTGCACTAGATGTACATAATCTAGATCAAAATCTACGATCGGTTGTGATGCCACCATTGTCACCAATTGAAAATGAGCAAGAAGGATGATTCAAGGATTGATGTTAAGGTTGAACAATGAATTCGTGTCTCATTTAAGCCATCAAAATCTTGAATTGCCACCAAAAAATGCTGGAAACACCATTTGCCTAGGAGCTAATTTGAAGGTTTCAAACGGAAACATTCAATATGGGTGGGTCTTCACTATATTATGCCATTTCCACTATCGATATTTTCTTGTTGATCAATATTTTCATGATTGAATGTTGTGAACAATCGAATGAAAGAATGTGATTTGCCGATTTGCCGATTTGCCTGAGGTTTCCTCTTCGTTGATTGCGCAAAACATTCAAAACGGTGACATACATTGGGCATGCATTTCTTTAGTGATTCAGAGCACTGGTAATATTACATGCTCATGAATTTAAGCATTCCATTCACAGTGATTGGCAATTGTTTAATTCACGTCCGATTCACCGCCAATTATGACGAAATGGTAAAACGAAACATATTTCTACGATCATAATTATGCGCTTGTTTACCTGATCGAATGCAAATGCGGAAATGAAATCAAATTGGCCGCGCTACCGACGTCGTAGCCGCCACTCAATCGTTCTTTCTCGTGTGCATTTATTTTCAATGCCCGAGCCACATTCAAATTTAAACAATACACGCACGAACACATAGATTTGTTCCGCATGTTGGAATCCATCGTGCTTTGTGAACATAAACAAGAAGTACACACGGTGTTGTGAGGTGGTAAATGTTTTGTTAATTTTGTGCTAATCAAATTCAAATTCGAAATATAAACATCGATCGTTTAGTATCGTTTAGTGATCGTAAAATTTCGGTCGCGTTTTCAACCGTTTCATTTGTTACGAAATAATCATCGACAAAGCAAGAAAAAAAAGAAAGAAATTACACACCGAAAAAGCACAAAAAGGCCGAGTAAGAGAAGTCCGAATGTAACACTGGGTGCGCGAACATTTGCATTGAACCACCAAGAGCCAATGCACTCAACGCGCGCAATGTACGCGCACGCGTGAAAAATTTGTTATTGTCGATTATTTAACACCCATTCAGGAAAATTTACTAAAAAAAGATCCAAGTGCTGTTGAAGTGAAGAGGAGAAGCAAAGCACCAAACATTTACGAAGTAGTAAAATGTTATTGGCAATTGGTTTTGCATGTGTAGCGCCGATTCGATCGCATTTGAAATTGTGACTTTGTTATCAGTACGCTGGGCTGGGCTGGGCCGGGCCCGCTAACTCGCACACATGCTCAATATTCGCTATCAAGCGTGAGCAAATATTTTTTTTTCTATAAATCGTTTTCCGCAATTTTCTCATTTGTTATGTATCCGCTAGCACATTGTTCAATTTTTCGCTAAATCTACCTTTTTTTTTTGCATGTGCATACACACATTCGATATCGACGGTGTATTTCCATTTCGTTAGTTTCGGTTTGTTTTGTTTTGGTTTTATGTTTTTCTTCTCCTACTTCAACTGCATTTACGAAAAATGTGTTACTTAATAGTTTTCGGTGTGAACCGAATACGAAGCCCAATCAGTCAGTCCATTTGACTGGATGGCCACAGTTGCCGCTGCTCTCTCGCTTAATTATTATGATTGTTGTCTATGGACGCTTTCTCTCTTATCATAATCACGTGGAATCACAAATAGTGTGTGTGCGCGCAAAAAAAGCTACAAGTAAGATATTAAAAAACGAAATAATCAAGCGCGTCTTGATATTTTCTATCTCTTTCTGTATCATTGAAATCTCCGTGTGTTCTTTAGACACAAATGTGGTTATCAAATTCCATAGTGTACATTGTTACCACTTGTGTGTGTGTGTGTGTATATGTTTCAGTGTTGTTGTTCGTGCTCTTGAGCACTATGGTTTTCCATGCGCGATAGCGCGCACACAACACTTACTGTGCGCTCGCAAATGGCATTGTAAACGTGTCTGTGACAAGTGAAATGTCTTTCACTTTTTCCATATTTTCCTTTACAAATGATTTATCATATAATATTGTATATGCGCTATTTTTCTCTCTCCTTCTATGTCGCACACACCATAACTCTGCTGCTCTCTTTCCCACTGTCTCGTATGCTTTTCTTTCTTAGGCAGTGAGCCGTGCGTTCATTATTATCGGTTCGGCGAAATGTGATTATATAATTTATGACCGTTTTGATAAACGGTGCCAAAAGAGAAAAACACGCTCAATGCGCGTATGTGCTCACGCTCACGCGTACAACAGCTTCTGTTTACAAATTGTCAACCAATATCAAACAAATTTTAGCTTTCGGTCGAGGCACGTATTTGTCACACTTATTCAATAATAACAGCACGTTTTCATTTCTCTCTCTCGCGCGCGCACGCGGGCTGTACAAATATGCGAAAGTCTGTCGGTCTTCTATTTTCTTCTTTCCCTCTTAATGGCGAAAAAAATAAAATAAAATACAAATTCGGTACGAAGTATTGTGCAAGTGCCATTATTTTGTCACACACGTTCGATTCTCATACCGCTGCTCTGCATTGATGGACAATTCATATTTCTTTTTTTTCGGGGGCTGTATATGGATGTTGTTAAAGTCGAATATAGTTGGTAATTATCATATTATGTGGACGAAAAGAAACCGTCAAAACATCCACGGAATGCATAAATAAATGACGATACGATTGCGCTGACACATTACTCAAAAACACAAAAACACAATCGGAAATTGTATCGAATGTGTGTACCAATTTGGCATGAAACCGAAACAAACAAACAAAATGAAACGAACAAACCTTTTTTACGTACTTCATTTTATGCAATCTGTCAAATGTCATGTTCAAATGAAAGTATCATTTGTCTCATCATAAATGCGGAAATTCACACGAACGTTCGACGAAAATTGTGCTTTTTCTTTGTGTCTGTGTCTTATGTCGCTACCGTCTCTTTTTTTTGGGATAGTCGATGCGATGAGGAGATGATGACAAAGCGTGTGCATGCGATAGCAATGTGAAAAACATTGAATTCAACTTATGTTTATCTGCATTGATGTGCGAATTGGTGAAAGCACACCGCTCAATAAACAGTAGCACATCGTAAACATTACAATGAGGCCAACATCGAGCAGACGGGAGCAAGTGAGAAGAGAAGATTTTGTGAAAATGAGAGAAGAGAAACAAAAAAAGAGCAGGAAAACCGATCATAACTCAAAAATTCTAATTCAAAATTCGAATACTCGTTGGAATCACTTGTCAAGTCTAACAAGATCGATCGATCATGCTGATTCATGAAATTAAAACATTTTATTCTATTCAATTAAATACTTGAAGTGCGATCGAATATTGTTTTTAAAGAGATTAAGGATGGTCAAAAAACGAAAAATCTTTTTTGGACTCTAGTTTGCAGAAAACACGCAATTGCATGAATAGATCAAAATTTGAACTCCATTTCAAATATCCAAATCTCTCGAGTTAAACTCGACTTTGAACATAACTAACGTAAACTAATAAACAAATGTAAATAAAATAACGTCTAATGCTTGTGCAGAGTGTAGAAAAAAAATGAATGTGTTTGCACCTTAGAAATGGAAACATACAACACACAGAGTCCATTGAAATGTTCCAGCAAGCAAACCAATTAATATTGTAACATAATAATTTTATTGTACACTGTAAACCACTCTCTCACACACACACACAGCAAAATTATGTCAAATTGAATGCTGGCCATTTACTTCGCCAAGATTTCTACAAATTCAATTAGTGCAAGCGTATAATTAGAAGCCGTTATCACGCAATTGAAAATCAGGTGAAAGATTTATGCGATGACCATTTGCCGCCATGGCGAACATCGAATGCGGCCATGTGGTCAATTGAAGAGCATTAAATCTCGATCGAAATGAAGAATTGAATGAAGAAAAAATAAAATTTCCATGTCAATCAGCGAACGAAAAAAAAAAATGGTGATCGATGAAATCGTCTTAAATGATCCTTGATGGTGATTTAATATTCCGCAAAACGAAAGAAAGAAAGAAAAGCCGATTCACCGATGGGAAAAATGGAAAGAATACAATTGAGTTTCCAGTACGCACATCAAAACGCCGTTGAAATGATGGCTCTCATTTCACTTAAATACAGCCGCCAGATTGTCCGCCAGATTGTCCGCCAGATTACAATGTGTATCCGTGTATGTGTGTGTGTGTGTGTGTGTGTGTGTGGAAAAAGTGCCGTTGTTTCCGATCAGGTTTTTCAATTTTGCATTCGGACCTCAACAACATCATCATCATCATCATTGTTATATAAAACTAAAAGTGAATTGAAAAAGTCGTCTGGGCGCAAGAGGAAAAGCAAATCGGAGGGAAAACACAAAGCATACATTTGACCGTGTACAGGTCGGTTAAGAGCAAGTGAATTGATTTTTTTTCCTTCAAAATTGTGAATTTCGTGGTGTGAACAACTCGGAAGAAACCCCAACTGTGACATTCTTCCAACTGTGATCTCTGTGACATTCAATGTCTTGAGATAAGAGAAAAAGGCCCAATACGAAAAATATCCGATGTATTGAATAATCCGCACGATGACCAATGAAACAGAAGAAGAAGAAAAAACACACACCGGAAACCGGTCTTTTCAATTAAGTAAAAGAAAAAATTTCGTATCCACCGTTGGCCTGGCTTGTGCGCACAATTTGCGTATGGGCGACGGTAGTACAATGAAAAGCCCATAATTGGAAAGCACAATGAATGTGTGTGCACATTTCTTTCGTACATTTGTCGTTTTCGTTGGTTTGTTATCGATGGATTCGCGCAGGTATCGTACTTGACTCATGCTGATATGTAGCTGGTTAAGAAATACAGCTTTCGTCCCCCCCCACAGTCCCATTATATCAATTCCAAGAGATATCAATATCTATGTTTACAAACATTTTCAAGTCAACGAGATTGTACGAACCGCTTTTTTCGTTGCTGTTGTCGTTATTCTGTTTTGTATATCGCCGCCATCGCGTACACAGAACTTGTTGTTTGTTCAAACATGAAAATGGCTTTGATGTCAAAATCAATGTTGACAGAAAATCACGAAGAAAATCCACCATGAAGTACGCGCACGTACATCGCGAGTGATTCAAATGGTCGTCATTTTCGATGGTGCGAACGTGATCGGCGTAACCGCAAGACAAGCTTTTAAACACACACACAAACGAGAAAGAAAAATGAAGAATTTCACGCATGCCGCATTTTACCGAAGAAAACCGCTTTGACAATCCCTTTTTCGATGGAATCAGTTTTCTTTGCCATTGTTTTCATTTCATTTGTTTTTACATCATCGCTTTAACGAATCTACGTCTCTTTCTCTCTCTCTCCCTCGGTCGTCTCTCGCTCGTTCGTTCTCGATTTGTGTCGATCAATAATCAAAACAAAATTGTGTGTAGAATAAAAGCTAACACAAAATATGCAGCGTGCACACTGCACACACACTGCACACACACACACACACACACACACACACACACACACACAGAGTTGACGTGTTTTCTCGTCAACGTCAATGGCAATGCACTGGCTGTACAACAAAGCAGCAGCCCGAATTGTGTAAATGGGAATCCATTCGAATGGAGTGAAAAACGCAATGGAAAAAAGTGCTCGCGCGCGCAAGCCATCAACAATGTTGAAACGTTTATTGAATCAAATCGTTTATTAATAATAATTCGAAGTGTATGTGTGTGTGTGTGTATAAAATCAAATTATTAATTTGAAAGAGTGCAACGCAAAAGACAAAGCAAAAAAGAAGCAGCGCGCTTGGCCAAAGGGAGAACAAACAACCGAAATGAAAACAATAAATGTATCAAATGGAAGAAGAAAAAAATCGCAACGGAATAAGTCGTTTTTCATTGCCAATTGAGGTACTAAAAAATTAAGCGGGAAAAGTGTTTGGCTAGGTTCAAACCATGCGAACGACTAAATGCACACCGAATAATAATAATACGACTAATGATAAAACAAAACAACAACAACAAAAAAACCGAAATGGTAGCTTGAAAAATAAAAACAATTCAATCATTTTTCATTATTTCTTAATTTGTGTACTTCGAAATGCTCATTGCTACGAACGTGTAGCGTTTCGTTTTTCCTGTGCAATGTTTTCCTTTCATTAACCCCTTTTTTTCTCTCCATTTCTCTGTGTATACGTATCGTGTTTTCGTTTGATTTTGATTTGTTTGTTTCTTTCTTTTGTTGCTTGAGATTTGTGGCGTCTGCTGCTGCGTTGAATTTTCTGCCCCAACACACGCACGCACACACACACTCTCGCAAATACTCGGTTTTCAAAGCCATTTTTCATTGCTCCAACAATCGGTAAATGAGTGCACTGCACACACACACACACACACACACACACATACGTTCAGATCGAAGAAGAAAGAAAAATAAAAACCATTTAATTACAGCACAATCAACAATTGTCTGAACCGGCGCGGCGCGGTCGAATGTGTGTATCGCTTTTACCCATTTGATTTATGAATATATTGTGCATTGTTTGTCAGTGAGAACATCCGACTTCGACTCTAAACAACAATATCCATTGCCAATGAATAAATTATCAGCATGCAGTGACTCTCAGCTTTGCTCTACAGATGAAAAGAAGCGTTGTTTCTTTTCTTCTCTTTCAAGGCGCATACACACGTAGACTATCATTTAAAGATCGTGTGTCGTTTTGTTATGCAAACCGCGAAATTAAAAAGGAACGCACCTATTTCAAATGGTTCAAGATCAAAGTACTTTGAACCAATGTCTCTTGCTCTCTTCCCCATCTTTCTCTTTGTCTGCTTCACCGCTAATTTAAGCTCATTAAAATTTCTGCGAATCCAAATGAATGTTAATCGACGTATATTCATTGGTATAATTGTTTGTTTTGTCGATAAAAAAATCCACATCACCAGGATCCATCGTTCGTTTGGCTCCTGTGAACTAGGCAGCACCGAGCAAATTAAAAACCCACACACATGCGACGTGTGCATGTCCAACGGCGATAAATTTCAGTTTGATCCGGCTGAGATTCGTCTTAATTCATTCACATGATTCGTTGTTTGTTTCATTAAAAATTAGAGAGACAAAAAGCGTTTGGATGTCGAGCAGATAATTCGTTGCGGCTTGCTTCAAAGTAGTGGAAAGAAAAAGTTTGCGAAACGTCAGGTTAGGCCGCAAAGAGGCAATTGACGCAAAAACAAAGAGAAACAGAAAAACGTCAAAGTTTAATCCATAGCAATTAACGACACAATGAAAATTGAATTAAACGAAAAATTCATTTTTTTTAACGAATTAGACACATGAACGCAAAGACAATTTTCGTTGACAACTCACGATGTTCAGATTTCAAAACGAATCGTGTGTGCAAAATGAATGTGCTGCAAACGTAGTTGCATGCGACACAAGCTATAATCAAGTAGCTACTTTGGTTGCATCTATTTGTATAGAAATTACCATACGAGATTTCATTTAATGAGATGCATTGATAACAGGAACGGAATACATACCCACTGAATATGTGCACGGTTTTGTGAAGCAATTTCGAAATTGAAAAATGTCACTTTTGTCATTATATAATGATTGGTTCATACCTACATCTGACAAGTCATGCATTCGAATCATTGAAAGTGTGATAATTGATTTACACATTTTAACATGTTAGCTGCGAATGAAGAAAGGAAAAAAATAACAACAGCAGCGACAACGGCAAATGTCGAACGGTATAAAAGTGGGCTTTATGTATAGGCTCAGAGTTCCGTTCGCGGCATGTTCCGTTGCAAAAGCCATCCCCGGAAGATGTGTATGTACATTCAATCACACGCGTATATTACTTTCTTCTTTATATCCATTGATTTTGAGCACTCATTCACTTGATCGTCCGCATTTAAAACGTCAAAGTCAACACACAGCCAATGCCGAAATGTAATGCTAACGGGATTTTGCTCAATGGAAATTACGTAAACACCGTCCGAATGAAATAAAATGCGTTCGCTCGTTTATAATTCATTTTAATAAATTTATGTGCGCTTTCTTTCATGAAAGCGAAATTAAATGGTGGCGACGACAACGACGACGATGGTGGAGGCCAAGGCAAAGAAAGCAAATGAACGTCAAATTATAGAAACAATTGCAATAAATGTGCGCAATAACCAGCGCCTTTCGCATAATCGGCAAGAGGTTCGTTTTGAGCGGCTAAGCGTGTGTGTGTGTGTGTGTGTGTGTGTGTTTGTGTGCGTGCATCAGGTGTCTTTGTGATCAAATGTTATGTTCATTGTGTATGCTCGAAGTTTCTCCATTTTCCGGTCGGTCGCCACAAACAGTCAGCCTTCTATGATTCAACTTTTTTCTTCTTCGTTTCATTTTTTTTTCGTCGGTTTTTGCGCTTCGTGTTGCCCCGCGCTGCCACATGGAGTGACAACGTTCAATGTGCAACGATAAATTTTAGTGTGTGTAATGTGCAAATAATTATGCAAACAATCGCGCGTGATCATCTCCGTGTGTCATTCCCATCGTTAATTTGAGTCGGTTGTTGCTGCTGTTGTTGTTTTTTTTTTTTCATTCGTTCACTGTTGACCAATTCATGACTAACTAACTAACTCAATTTCTAAGGCCCAATTCAATGTGCGCTCATTCATTTTGGAAACCATACAAAAATGCCTATTTTCACTAATTAAACTCACCATACAATGGACAGACACACTTGATTCCATCAAAGAAACCTATTGAATTCAGATATATGAACAATCAAAACGATATTTAGAGACGGTGAGAAAGAAATTTCATTTCACATCTTTTCTTTTCGCTTAATGTCATTAGCATGAGTTTTTGCAACAGACACACACTCACACACAAAACAAACGTAAATCACAACCGATTTTGAGTGCGAGCTTTTGTTTGGCATGAAAATGGAAAGAATGTTCTTGGAAAAATGTTGAAGCATGCAAGAGAAGCCGGACACGAATCGTTCATTATCTCGCGTCGGCTCAGACTTCATTTTGTTATCTTTGTAAAGCAACCAATCAAACTAGATTGCTGACGAAAACCGCACACCTTCTGATGCACACAATCTCGAAAATAGCGAATGAACGAGTCTTCCGATATGGAAGCCTTTATTCGTACGTATTTTGAAAGTGAAAATTAAACACACATACTCGGTCTATAGCCGTTGTCGTGTCATTACCAATGTTGCTATGATTGTCGGCAATTTAGCTTCTTCTTAGCCAAACCGATTTTGTGAGCGAATGAGTGAGTGTGAGTGGATTCACGTTCGCGCCCGTGCGACCGCTGAAAAATCGTTGTATTCAATGGCCTGTCTATCGATCATTTATTAACTTCAATTATCATTATCGGCACATTCGCTGTTGATGTTGTCGTCGTCGTTGTCGTCGTCGTCGTTGTCGTTCAAAATGAGTGTGAGTGTGGAAATATGATTTGAACTCGAAATGCCTTGGCCAAGCCATTGCAAGGATCAATAAGGCGGGTTTTCCATTAGTTTTATTGGAAAATGCGAGCGTCTACAAACGGGAAAAACCAGTTGCCATAGCGCAACTGCTATCGAATATAACCATTGTTTTGTATCCAAGCGGTTCGATGAGATTGTAACGACATTCAAGAAAATCGAATGCCAAGAGAGTATGTGAAAAAAATGAATAAAATGCACAAAAATCGAAATATCGAAATCAAAAAGGATTCATTCCATTGCCGTTACTTTTGATCGAAAATCCAAACGAGACTTCAAACTTGCGGCTTAAAATTGAGCAAGCGCTGCAACACGAACATATTGACATTGGCCATAGTCGTTCCGCTGAAATTGATTCGATGGCATTCCAGTTGCAGCAAAAACCAACAACACACACACACACACGATTTATGCGCATTTCTTCATTTACTTGTCAATTTTTGCTACATATAAGACACATGGCGCAACAAGTCAAGAGCGATTGCTTATTTAATATCGCCAAAGAAATGTGTGTATGTAAACTATTTGTAGTTTGGTTACTTTGTCTCGTTGCTGCTTGTTGTCTGCATGTTTTTTTCTTCTTCTTCTTCTTTGACTTCATTGCTTTATGCACATTTAAGCGCTGCGATGGAAGTCGTTTTGAAAGAAAGTGAAATTTATCTATGAATATCGCGATCGTCGTCGATTGTATAGGCTTTGTGTGTTTGCCATCGATGTGTACATATGTACGAACTAATAGAAATAATAAAAAAAAACATCTTTAGTGTGATGGAAAAATTCGTAGCTTCGAAGACTGTTTTCGCTGTTTCAATGTGAAACAGAAAATCGATCGATTTTGTCATCACACGCCATTTCTTCGGGTCCCAAAAATGATAAAAACTCTAAAGATTAAAGCGTCCACTGTAGCCGCTGTTATATTGTAATTGTTGTTGCTGCTGCTGTTGATCTGCACTAATAATGTAATTTAATTTTTTTTTCTTCATTTCTGTTTCAGAGAGCTACGACCACGAGCAACATAAAAACAACACCAAAAACATAATCTTAGCCGACGAAGCGAGCTAACGACAGAGAAGGAGCACCAAGTGCAAGTGAAAGAGAGGCAAGGAGGGAGAGAGAGAAGAAGCAGAAGAGAAAAAAATAACACCGAACCGTTTTTGTCGCGTTTTGATTGTTGACTTGCACACATAGACCGTGGCGCAGTTGGTGGCTGTTGTACACAAATCGCTGAGTGGAACCAACGAAAATAAAAAATCAAAAGAAAAAAAAAACACAGCCACACAACAAAAACAACCAAAACGAGAAAACCTTAAACCCAGCCATCGACAAAACGCGATCGACGGAGGAATCGACGGCGCGCTTACAGCAAAAAGATCACCGATCCACACACTCAGTTTGCTTAAACAGTCCGTTTCATTCATTTCGTCTGCATGTGACTCTTGTGATTCGCGCGCGCATGCTTGTTCGTTCGTTCGGTGATTCAGTGTTCAGCGTACTCTCTGTTCCGTACGTGTTCCATCGTCGTCTTGGTATAAATGTCTATATCGAACACATGAACTGAAAACTGAATGAAAGAAGAAGAAAGAAAAATTATATTTCAAGTGTAAACACCAGAAAAAAAGTGAAACTCTATGATTTCGAATGCAAACGTTAAACAAGATTAAAAGTGAAATTTCGACTCTTAAGTCTTTCTTAGTTCGTTGGTTTATGTTTGACAGTGGTACTGGTTCGCTGTCATCTCGTTGAACTTGCTTTATGGTTTTGTATAACCCATAAATCGGTGTAATTTCATCTGGTGCATTTGCAAACGGCGAATGCGCGCAAAGCAGCAACAACAACAGCCAAAATTGTTGAATAAATGCGATTCAGCGCAACAGACTACCGTTTGAATTGAGTTTGTTTTTTCCGCGCAAATTGTGAGACACTAACTATTTTCGAAGGTGATTGTTGGCTGTCGTCGCACTATTTACGTTTTTTTTTTTTTTTTGAGCGATCGTGATAATAAGTAGAAATGAACTAAATCTTCCGTCATTTCGATGGATTTGTAAATAACCTTATTGGCTGCCAAAGTTCAGCAACTACATTCATTCAATTCGACATCTTTGGTGACTTGGCCAAACCATATTGTGATCTTCAATAGTGGGCTTTCGTTTTTGGTCGGAATTCATTTACAATTTTCGTCTCATCGAAAGCGGTGTGTACAATTTTGCTGTAGCAGCATCAACGTTTTTGTGCAACGATAAATGTTCGAGAGTCAAATTTTCCGTGTAACTGTGACAAAAATCAAGCGACGAAATAAACACAATCCACAGAAAATAAAACAGAAATAATGCATGGCAATCGATCGAATGCGGTGTGATTTAAAACAGAAATAAATGCGTGCGTTGGTCAACCATCACATCGAACACACCACAAAGTGCAATCGAAATTTTGTGTAACAAAATCCCACAAAACAGTGTTTCAGTGCTCATTTCTCGTCGTCGTCCGTTTAATTATTTGTGTTAATTTTCTAGCAATAAATCATGTTAGGTCCCAATAAATGGAGACTTTTAACAATCGTAGCTGGTATTCTATTAGCGCATGCCATTGATTCACCAAATCGATCAGCTCCACGATTAAATGAGCCAACCAGTCAACAACAAAATCGGCGCACATCGGCGTTTGCCTCACTATCACCATCATTGTTATCATCAATAAAATCCCGAACAAATGCACCAGCCTCGCCAACATCTACACACTTAGGTTTAACGATAGAAACCGTTGCACCAACATGGAATAGTTATAGTAGTAATAGGAATAGTTTTAGTGAACGACGCTTAGCTAGAAATTTGTATACACCATATAAGCGGTTTTCGAATATTGACGATGTGCGATACGTCCAGCGCCGCCAAACAACTGGCTACCGAAATAATATACTCGATCGGCATACAACGTTCGGTGCATTTCGGTTTTCGGCGCCACCAGCAGCAACAGGGGCCGGAGCACCTGCCACCGTTGTGAATACAGCGAGACGGCGATCGGATGTCGATGTGCCAGTAACACCGCTTACATATGCAAACGCAACGCTAACAAATCCATTGAACGAGGATGGCGTTGTGACAACGTCCAATCCAACCACGTTACAAGTGATAAAACGTCGCAAATACAAATACATTCCGTTGTTCAATAGCAAAGCGCCCACATTCGATGTGGAAGCCACAACGTTGCCCGATCAAGAGATTCGATCGAGAACGGATCTAAATTTCTATGCAGATGATCACGATGAAAAACAATCGGAAAAACTAGACGAGCAATTGGCCCAGGGTTCCGAAACGCTTCCACAAGCCTTGGCCCTGCAATCCACGTATCAATCACATGTTTCGAATAAGGTTGCATTTCCGGTGCCAACATTCGAAGCTCCCGTTAAAACAATGACACAAATTTCCGATCTACAAGGTCGTCGCTCCGGTTTAACGTTTACACAACAAACACCCAAATTTGATCCACCATATGTGCCGCAATCGTATCAGGAAGACGATCCAAACCATCCAAATTTCCAAGTTCCATACAGTGAAGAGCTGTCAGCGCCGGAACCAACTGAAATTCGTACGGTACGCGGTGTTCACTATGAAAACTATCCACATCGTTCGTCGGTCGTTCAATTTCCCGGTCCCAGCACAAATCACAATGCCAAACAGTTCCGTGATGATGTCACCAAATTTGGTGATGCTAATGGACCGATCACATCGATGCAACAGCGTCAGTTCAACGATTACTACGATGGTCTGCGAACCTATGAAAATATCTACTATTCGGATGATTATCGCCGGCCTCGCACCTATCCAAATCGATCGCCATACTATGAATCGTCTTCGTATAATGGCGAATATTCCGGTCAACCGTTGCGTTCACGTCTTATCGTACCATACAAATCATCACGAACACCACGCGTCATTTTCCCCAGCAATGACAATCTACCCGCTGGCCTATACAATGGCGAAAATTATAGCAATAACGACAATGTCGTTTTCAGGTAAGATTCCGCCGATCTGTATATCAAATTTAATAGAGTGGATAAATAATAATTTGCAATAATCGTGAAGCAGTGAAGAGTACACAGAAACTAGAGTCTAGAATGAATTAACTTGGTCGATGAATGGTTGATGATATGGCTATTGACCTCTATCAGAACCAACAATCATCACCTTGTCCATTTTGCCAATTTAAAATTAATGCATCCGCATGGCATCTCCACATTTGGCTACTGCCTACATTCGACCTACATTTTTTTCGTTTTTTTTTCTTTTCCCCATTGAATCCATTCCATTTTTATATTTCAATTGTGCTACTATGAATAGCTGGATTTCTCAATTTGGCCAATCGATAAAATAATGGGCAGTAGAGTGCAGCTTCAGTGCGTGCCGAACGAAGCCAAAATTTGCAAACACACAAAAAGATTTGCATTGTGAGAGAGTCACAATTAAGACAAACTGCTTGTAATTATGCAGTTTTTTTTCCTTTTGTTTTCTGTCGAAATTCAAAAGTGTTATTTTAAATAAATGTTGCATATTTCCTTTGCCATATTCATTTTTTGGCCATCCATCTTTCGTCCATTGTTTGCCATTTAGGTAAACTTTCCATTTTACCGAAAAAGCAGCAGCAGCAGCAACAACAACAGCAACCACAAACTTTTAATTATTATACAAATGGTCCGATGCATAGCAAATAAAGCCCGAGAGAGAGAGAGAGAGAGAACCAGCCATTATGCGAAATTATATGCAAAGTGGCCTCTCAAACTCACCATTGTGTGTATTTGAATTTTATTTTTGATGATGTGTGATTCAATTCGATTTTATTTTTATTGTTTTGTTGTGGTTTTTCTTTCTTATTCAGAGATCAAAATTTCGGATTAAATGAACTGGCAGCAATCCAGGACGTTCGAAATGAATACAATTTACAGGATATAACCGATGAGCCGCCGTCATCATCATCATCATCAGCAGCAGGAGCGGCAGCAACATCGGCCGCTACAAATGATCGCGGTAAGTGCTTAGTTAGTTGCTATTCGCAAAACTAATCAATGTTCTCATCCGCGGAAGCGTGCATAAAATGCAATTTAGTTTTGAAGCCATTTTTAAGGGATTTTGACCATAATAATCAATTAGCAACGAGTCCAGTATGGAATTTGTAGACAATTTGAATTATTGTGATAATTTTTGTTTATTTTTGGACACACACACACACATAGTGGCAGAGTCAAAAAATATATAACCCAGCTTTTGACATTTAACCTGACTAAATCTATACCAACACATACCAACAAAAAAATAGAACAAACATTTTCAACGCAGAAAAAAAAAACGAACTGAATTTAAAACATCAAATTCCAATACACACCCAACGACACAGTCTTGTTTGTATAGAAGAGGGACATAACATTAGGTATTTTTTTTCGTGCGTTTTGAACAAAGTGATGAAACGAAAACTAGTCAAACGAAGAAAATTCACTTGGACGATATATATTTTTCACTCAAACGCACTCATTTGTTTGCAAGTCATGCATTTGGTCAGTTGAATTTTGTTCATGTTCGGATTTAGTCTAGTATATTTTCCCTTGTGATCATATGAGCTACCCCAGTCACATCCACTCCGAACATTTATACATGTTGTATTTTGTGTAGATTATGTAATTAGAATGTAGAATACTTTCCATTTTTCTCTACTGCTTTTATATTCTATTTTACGTTTCCCTTGTTTTACTTTGTTGTTGTATCAAAAAAAGGACTCACGGAACAAATGTTTGAATCGCATAAAATGCACATAGATTTTCATTCGTTCTGGATAATTGTGTGTGTGTTTTTTTTTCTGTATTTTTCTATACGTTGTAAATTTTATTTTGTAGATGCAATGTAATAATTGTGTGTTTTTTTTTGTTGCTTTTAACATTGTTTGTTTGTTGTCTCCTTGTTCGTGCCATTTGTCGATCGATCGGTGTGTATAAAATCTCAGAATGCAAATCATAAAAGTAAACGTTAAGACGTATGATTTATTTATAAAGCGCCTATAAAAACATATAAATATCATACATCATTCAATGGAAAAGATGAAGAAAAAAAATTATCAAAAAGATTAGCATGCATTTGGCCTATGGTGTGCAAACGAAGAAAAAAAAACCACAACGACACAAAATTTCTCCGTCAAATCATCACATGGCGTTGGCGACTGTATATGGATGTGTAAAATCTCTGTTATATATATATATACATATGTAGGTTTTGTGTAGAGTTGAGCGAGAGACGAACGAACGGAGAAAAAAAAGTGAAAAGATCGTGTCGGTGATTTTGTAAAATACGTTAAATTGTGCACGCTTTATTAACGAAGCGATTTTGGTGTTTTTCCTCTTCCGAAATAAAGCAAAGAAGTAGCGAGAAAATAACAAGACAGATCATGAGCTTAAACAGAAGAAAATCGTTGTGTTTCTATTCATCTCGCAAAAAGAGAGACATTTAACGGCCATATTTTTGCATTTAATGGTCTCTGAATTTAAATAATTAAATTAATTTTTTCTTCTGATATCTATGCCATTTCTCCGAAGTGTTGTTTTTTTCTGCTTCAATTTTGTCTATCTATGCATACATACAATTCTGGCATATGATGACTCATCCGTTTGTCTGATGTGGTTGTTGTTTTTTCTCGACTGATTTCCATCACAATTGGAATATTTCCATGATGCAAACATTTCAAAGAATCTAAACTTGGATGCATTGTGTGCATGACATCAAAAGAAAAAGAAACCAATGCAAGCTTTTGTCACAACACATTCGGGGAAAAAGTGCGTTTTAAGCTGGAGATGAAGATGAAGATGAAAAGAAACTTCACTTGAAAACTGAAAGACGAGACCGATCTTTTATAACGCATAATTTGTATTGTATTATGGCAGTCACTCGACAGTGGCGATTCGTATGGCTTTTATGTGGTGTGTGTGTGTATGTTTGTGTTTCTGTAAAAAAAAATTTCTCTGTACATAGCCTGTGTATATGATTTTTTGTTATTTTTTTTTCTTCTGTAAACTGTATTATATGGTACATAAATAAATTAGCATAAAATTTTGTTTTTATTCTGTTATTGTTGATGGAAATGTACATCCAGTGCCCATATAAAGTGCGCGAGCCTCGCCGCACATCTACTGTACACACTGCATAAATTGGCAAAATTATGACGTAAAAAAATCAACAAAACGCATGGCTGAAATGAAGAAACAAAAAAATAAACATATAAATAAAAAGCACATAAAGCAAAACATCAGCAATAACAAAATGAAATGAAAAAAGAAAGAAAGAAAAACTCATACAAAAAGCACTTTCTCCTGGAAACGCATCTCTTTCTCCGCTTATATGATATAATTTGCTGCTCATCGATTTAACACATTTATATGGATCCAGCCAGCATAGGGCGAAATTCATAACATAATACAGCGGCGTGCATTCAATGCGGAAAATAGCAACACATTCCCTTTGCAAAACGAAAAAATAACAAACTAAATCAAAGAAGCGCCGAAAAAAACTGCTCATCATATGAATGGAATGAAATACAAAAAGTAGAAGCAATGGAATGCCGCTAAAAGTCGGAAGCTTTCGACGAATAAATTGTGAATTCAAACACACATCGATTTGGACGGAATTCGGAAAAATGCCTTGAAATCCGAAAATGTCTGTGTACGAATTTTCTTTTTCGGTATTGTTTGGTAATAGCTGCCGGATTTACACTTTCAATGTGTTCCTATTGATTTGGTGGCGAGAGAGAAAAAAACACTTCGTTTTTTGCTTCGCATTAAAAGTTTGGAATGGAATTGAAAACGGCAGCACAATTTTTGTGAGATGATAAAACTGAGCGAATTATCACGAAACAAGACCAAATGGTTACACAGATTGCTGCTCAAAACAGTAATTACAGCGTATGAAGTGTTGAAATTGATTGAAATGACTGTCTTCTTCGGTGTTCCTCCCCAATTAAGCGAAATGAAGATTGACGTTTGGAATATAATTTCACCGGTCGTTTAGTAGTTTTTTTTTTCACCATTGTCGTATCTTGCGATCGTCGCAAGACCATTTCTTTTGCCCAAACTCCTTTTTTTTATTCACTCTCATCATCTTCCGCCTTGAACGAAAAAAAAATCGTCATCATCTCAGATATGAAAGTCGATGCGGTCTTTGCTCTGGTCTTCATTTACCTTCTATTTTTTTTATTTTTATCTTCGTTAGTAATATTTTTTTCGTGTAAAAAAATTTCTCGCATCTTTCGGTTTGTGTAGTGTTTTTTTTTTTCTCGACATGAATCAAATAAATTTGAAACGTTAACCAATATCAACCATTCACTATCGTCTTGCATGCATATCGCTGCTGCTTTTCCTGTGCAAACGTGCATCAGGTTTTTCGAATGTATAATTTATATATGTGGTTTGTTTTTTTTTCTTGGTCGTCGTCGTCGTCGTCGTCGTCGTCGTCTTCTAAATCGAAATACCTGCATTTCAACTACTTTGATTTGTTTTTCTTGCGGCTTTGAACTGATAACTACAATCTCGAAACTAGCGGCCAGTGAAACTCATTTGTTGTAAGCGAACGAAATATGTGTGTGTGTTGAATATTTGCATTACATTTGCAATGGTCCAATATTGTCATTGACATTTTGGCGTTTAACTTGAATAATCGCATCGATGCCACGTCCCTTTCGTCCCAATACGGAGCATATGTTCGGCATGTCATTTCCATTAAATTGGCAAAGCAATAGCAAGTTCAAGTACAGTACAAGAAATTATCAAGAGCACTAACCAAACTAATCGAATCCAAATTAAAACGATCACTTGCATTTTCCGATGTGTCTTTTTCATTTTGTCTTTCGATTTTCATGTTGCAAAAAAAACCACTTTCTTTCACGATTAAATCTCAATCGCATTTATAATTCGCTTGATGACCGCGAAATGAAATTCACCACATAAATTTGAAGAAAGGAAGAGAGTCAAAATCGATTTGTGCATTTGACGTTAATTGAATTTGAAGAGAAACCGAAAATAAAAGATTGCAAAAATGAATCCGAATTTACAGAGGTTGAATGTCATCAATCGTTTCTAATTTCCAACAAAGAAATAAAAACGACCATTTCGAATATGTTGAAAACTTTCATGGATGTCAAGCTAAACGAATAAAATGAGGTCTGCATTGAGTGACTTGCACAGTGAAATTTATACTCATTTTTATCGCTTATTTCTTGCATCATTTGCGTTTCGTCGTCTTCT
Source organism: Sitodiplosis mosellana (assembly GCF_009176505.1). Classification (NCBI taxonomy): domain Eukaryota; kingdom Metazoa; phylum Arthropoda; class Insecta; order Diptera; family Cecidomyiidae; genus Sitodiplosis; species Sitodiplosis mosellana. Next base: position 2,840,677 of record NW_022601438.1, on the reverse strand, counting down.
TCTTTTTCTTCATTTTTCGTAATATCTTCCATTTTCGATATTACTCCATGCAAACGCAGTGCGTTGTTCCGAATATTGCGGAAATTGAAATTGTTTGATATAATATACGGAAAAGCGATCATCTATTCAGTGTTACCGATGATAATACATTACCCGATATTGTAATGCATCACTGCGATTGCAATATTCATTTTTTTGTACCATTTCATTCTGCATTCCCATGTGAATTCATCAGTGGAAAGAAAAATACTTTTCTTTTCAATGAAATATCTTATTTGCAAATAATGTAATCAATATGATTAGCTAAACTTTTGTACATCATAACATAATTTGTATCGATAAACGAAAACAGTGACATTCAAAATGGCAACACAGTCGCAAAGGTTGTCCATTCTGCTGGCCCGTTTCAATTTGATTCGATGTTTCAGCCGCCGGTAAATGAAAATTACGGTGAAATGTAATCGCATGATACGTTTTCCGAATGACACCACTACTGTGTGCGATCGCGTTGCAAACAAACTGGTGTAATTAAAATTTAACGAATGACAAACGAGCGTGGCGCGCGCGCACACCCCAACTTGCAATGCAATGCAAAAGAAAATTTCGGAAAAAGTGCCAATTAAAAGTGATCGTGATTAAATTGTGAAGAAAAGGTGTAGTTTTGCGCGCGTACGCTTACGAGCGTTCATCGAACGAACGCCAAACACTTCAATGCTTTCCATAGAATCCAAAATCAAAACACATTTTGTGGTGACTTCTACACCGAGCATTTTCTTTTTATTGCCATTTGGCAATAAAAACATCGCAGCAGCAGCAGCAAAAGCGACAACATTTCTACTATTTCGATGTGTTGAAATAAAACCGATTTCGTTTGGTTTATGGTGCGGATTCTCTTTTTTTTCGTTCGTTTGTTCGTTCATGTAAAAAGCAGTCATGCATCATATATTCGCACTCGATCATTTCATGTTGTGTTTATGCGCGTTTTTTCATCTATTTTGTGAGTTGATTTGAGCTCATTTCTTTTTGATGTTATTTTTTTGTCTTCTTTCCTTCATATTTTGTTTCGGATTTATTCCACACGGTTCAAGGAAACAAATGTGTGCAACATACTCGAGCGATGTGCGAGATGTGATGAGAGAAAAAAAATTTCCAACTTTTTCCTGTTTGGCGCATTAATATGCAGTGATGCCTTTTTTCGTACCACCGAAGAAGAGGAAGACGCGAGAGAAAGAAAGAGATAGAGAGATAGAAAAATAGAAAAAGGCCAGCGAAGGCGGACATTAGCGTGCTCACCAAGTGCAATTAACGGACTTAAATTATGATAGAAGTGTAGCAACAACGAAAAATAAAACAAAATATGGTGGTGACCGATGCCCATTTATGTACTGCCGTGTTTGCACGTACTTTTTTTTTCTATAGAGTCGAAACACCGCATTTGTTTTTCTCTTCTCCTTCTCTCTCTCTCTCTCTCTCTCTCTTTCTCTCTCTCTCTCTCTCTCTCTCTCTCTCTCTCTCTCTCTCTTGCTCAAAAGCAAAATCTTTCCGAATGGCTGCGCTTTTTTCGCTAAATAACACTGCAAACTTTCACCGATATTCTAAAAGTGCCACACAAACACTCACACACTCATACGTACACTCATCTCATTTCCATTCTTACACATTTTGCATGCGAAATAATTACCCATCAACTAGTTTACATTTCGTTTATGTAGATTTTATTTTCAATTCCGGCTTTAAAATAATTCGCTCGCCACGCACATTCTAGTCGATTGGCTTAATGCTTATAAACATTAATTTGAAAATCAGAAGTAGAAACTAAGTAAACTGTGTAGTTGACATTAAGTAAATCTTTGTGAACTGTCTGCTGTTTTCCGCCCACGCAAATGCAGAAGAAGGAAAAAAAAATCTAGTTCATTTCATCTTTTGTTTGTTTCATCTCATTCGCATATGGTAAAACAATAAAGTCATTAATTTCCATGTTAAGATCTCATGCAGCTGATAAACGAAATAGAGACGAACTTTCGAGTCGCCTTTCTTTGAAGATCGACAAAGAGAAAAACAAATCAATGAACTAATTTTGCGAGAGAGTCAAATGTCATGGATACACACACAGACACACACAGCAATCCAATCCATCCAGATTTAGATGCTTACGCAATTTTTTTCTTTCTTTCTGTTTAACTCTCTCTGTATTTTATGCGATATCGAAATGTGCGCCGATCTGACACAGAAATTCCGAAGAGTTTCATCTTCGAATATTTTCTCTCCAAAAAAGCCAACTCGAAATGGTCGGTTTTTATAGCGATTCTTAGCAAAATATCGATGAAGACGAAGAGATTAGGAGCCAGGCCATTAAATTGGATTTTATCAATGTTTTATAAATTGGTCTCGAATTTACTTGCGCGGACACGCGCATCATATGTTTGCGCTTTCGACAAGATTTGGCACAAGAAACACATATAGGAACAGAGCAAGGCAAACAAAAGAGCAAAGTGAAGCGAGAAAAAAACACCTCAGAATTATTCCATTGAATTAGTGAAAGAAAATAATTGGCCACAAAATACTTTGAAATGCTAAATTAATGTGGTGATTGATTTTTATCTTCTCAACTCAATTCATCCATTGTGTGTGAGAGTGTGTTCACGATTCGAACGCCACTTTTTTCTCCATCAGAATTGAACCACCCCCCCCCCCGTCCCAATCAATTGAGCCAGAAGAAAATCAATTGAACAAGAATAATCCGTTAAACAAATGCTATTTGCCGAACACTTGAAAACTAATTTTGCTTTAAGATGAAATAAGAACAATTGATTGATAACAAACACACACAAAACAAAACAAAAACCCAAAATCAAAATCCAACAAATAATAAATTAGGAGATGCTGTAAATCGTGACTTGCAATGCCAACACGAAGGCGGATCTTGTGAGTTTTTTCTAACGTGTTGGATGACTAATGGACTGTTGCAAGGTACTTGTGGCGGTGTTTTACGCGGCTGCTGTCATCGTATTGCCAAATCGGCAAATTCCGGTGCAAACGATATCATTGATCTCACAGATCTTCCAAATAAAGATTATGGACCAGTCACTAATGATCCTAGTGAGTGAGAGACATTCGTTTTCCTATACATTTTGCTAATTTTTGCTTTTTTTCTCTACAATTTTTTTTTGTTTCGGATGGTTTCTTTTGTTTTTTTATTACATATACTATTTATATATATTTATTTTTATTTTAAATTTGGTTGCGTTTTTTTTTTTTAAATTTTTTGTTTCGTGTATTTATTGATAATATTTTTTTTGTTTGTTTCTTCTACATATTTCTATCTGGTTTTGCTTCGCTTTACAATATCAACTCAAAGACACTTTCTATTGCCGAATTCGTTGTTTCCTTAATTTCGTTTCTACTTCTGCTTTTTATCTGTTTCTTGCGCTTCAGATTTATTTGTAATACTATAATATTGTTTGTTTTGTCGGTGTCGGTGACTGTGCTTCTTTTTTTGTATTTCCGAAACAAAAAATCAAATGGATTGGAATTGAGAAAGAAAGAGATTGAGAGAGAGAGAGAGAGAGAGAGAGAGAGAGAGAAAGATGAAATCGAACGTTAGACGAATCTCAAGGCAACAAAATTGGTTCAAATTGCTGCTGCCCTGCTCAGTCAGAGAGTTTTTGCAGAAAAAAAAAAGAAATTGGAAATGTGACAGCAGTCCATTGGAATGTTCATTGCTCGATGAGTAATGACCATTAATACTGGCCACATGAAGAGGCTTCACTAAAAACTAAAGCCCACACAATAGAAGGAAAAAAGAAAAAAAAATCAGCCCACCAATTTGGATGCACTTAGATTCGATTAACATTCGGTTGGCTGTAGGGTAAATTGGAATGCATGATCGATGGATTTTCCATTGTTTATTCACAAATGGTTTGTGTGCTGTTGTTCTGTTTGCATAAACCTTGCTTCAATGTTAAATAGATTATCTGTTCTGGTTGTTGGTCGGGATGGAGGTAGAGCATGTACAAAAACAACAGCACCAGCGATATTTTAATTTTAAGCCTTGGCAAACAAACCAAAATGCAAAATATAATTCTAGACACACTGCAATTTAAGTTGATTTGTTTTTTTTTTTTAATTTTAATTTAATTTTCACAATTAGAGCACACGATTTGGGTCGCACTGTTGCGATTGATTGATTTGTCCGAAAGAGATTTCGTCCGTTGTTTTGTTTTTCTGTAAATTCGATTCCATTTTGTCTGAATCTGTTCAAATTTTATTGGTTTTTTTCTTCTTCTACAAGCCGTATAATGCCTGATTTTATTTGACCGCCGCCGGTGATGGTCGAAATTGATATTTAAGTTTGTTTGGCGCATGTGTGTAGCAACAGAAAAATTTCATTGAAACGTACGCACGATGTGATAGTGATATCAATTAGCGCGGTACCACCTTTCCATTGTTCGACGGTTTGCGATTATTTTGTTATCGATTTGTTGAACGGCTGCAGCCACGCACGCGCGCGCGCGCACTCTCTTTCGTGTATGTTGCGTGTGTTCACATGGAAAAACATCCGTTTAAACTCTGTGCAAGCATTTGTTAAAACAGCTTTTGATTTTGATTTCGTGCATTGCACTCTCCCAAACGCAGTGCTCAACACACACACACACACACACACACACACACACACACACATGCACAAGCAAATCCAAATCCAAGCAACAACAACAAACACACAAGGGAAAAAAACCAAACTGAGAAAAACTCAAATCAAATGTTTTTACAAAACGTTTTTGAAGTGAGCCACCGTCGTCGAACTGAATTACGTTTTTTTTCCTTCGAATGCAATTGAAAGTCTTTCGCTTTTTTTTTCGTTCATTCGTTCATTTCTTTGTTTTGGCCACCGTGTTGTTATGATACGAATTTGAGATTAATTTTTTGCTCTAGTAGCTAAGCAATTGAAATCTCTTCAATTTGCAACGTACAACCGTTAATTACCGCCCCAAATCCAACCACCACACTGATACATGCATATATATTGCGCGAACACACACTCACCAGCCTTAAGTGAGAGAGAGAAGAAAATGTGCAGTCAAAGTCGAGAAAAAAACAGTGCCCGCTGCGCGTGCGCGTGCAATGGGCGAAATTTATGACGACGTTGTTGGTAATGCGGAATTAACATTTAGCGTAAAATGTATGCGTAACGCGAATCGTAAAAATGCGACTTGTACAAGCAAATCTGCAACCTGCAAATATATATCAGTCGGTACCATTATTATCTCTCGGATGTGTGAATGGGTTTGGTTGTTGTTGTTTTTTTTTTTTCACTCTCATTTGATGTAATGACATAAGCCAATACAAGCAATTACAACAGTTTTGACGCGTATGTGTGGGCCATAAACATGTTACCGGCGTTGATCATTCGACGATTACGCGATCTATTGCTAAGATTTCAACGACGGAACAACGTTTAATCGAAAATTCGGTTTTCATGCACATTAATAAGTTCCAAGCCAATGTTAATGACCATTTTACGCACAGAATGAAACAGAAAAGCAGCAATAATCGCATTTTATTCAGTTGTTAATTCATTAGTCGGAGCTGAACAAGTGCATTTGTCAATTGCATGGTCATGCATTAGTTCCGATGAAACAATCAATTATTCGGCGTTCGCTGTTTTTTTTTTACACATTTGTCACATTCGACAGACAAAACACAATGGCCAGTTTCAACAAAAACAAAAAAGAGTGGCGAATTTCAGCAACGATTTTTCAACGGATTTCGTCAGAATTTAAGCACAGTTTGGTCGATGAACATTCACACATTTCACGTGCAATCATCAAAATGTAACTAGAACAATGTGACACATTGGATGATTTTTAAAGGCCAAACGACATATTACACATGAATTCTGGCGAAATTCAGCTGAAGTGGCACAGTAAAGTGGTGATGGTTTCCTTTTTGCTCAACACAAATGCTTTTCTTTTTCTTTAACATCGGCCAACAGCTGCACTGAGAGCAAAGCATACCGAATTACATACATACACTAATTTGAACTTTTTCGAAGAACTGCCAATGTCACTTTTCAGATCTATCTGATCCCTTTTCCCATTGTAACGATGTCCCATTCCCAATGCTCTTGCACACAAGTATCACAGAAAAAAACCACATTCGCCAGCACCATTTACACTAGCGGAAACAATGCATTCATTGCCGAAAATAAGCAATTTTAACTCGCATTTCATTCGCGATTCACTTAAAATTGAAGAAGCATTTAATAATTATAATATTGATAGGCTATTCGAATTTAATTCGCCTCAAGCAAAGTGCAAAATCCATTCGCTGGACTCTTTTTCATTGAAGACTTTTTTTCTTCGACGCATAATTTTCGGGTGAAACGCCATGGCAATCTTACCAGACCACAGAAGCAACGTTCCTTAGACTGTCCAAACTACGGAAGAAAGTGTGAATTTCAATGCATCGTTTGTCAAACTAAAGAAGAATTAATTTATCTCATAGGAATTATAATTTATGTTTCACAAGTCAATACTTGGTGGGTGTCATGCTTCGATGCGAGTGCTTCGCAACGAAAGTTCAAGTAAGTTGGTGTTCAATGATCTAAATATGAACATCGTATTTCTTCCTTGTTTAACAACAAAACAACACGAGTCATCGATTTTGATTTCTTAATCTTGAATTTTCAATGTTACATAAGCTTGAAATGCTCAGATCAAGTGAAAATTAGCATACCATCGATAATTTGACTTGAAGTTCTTCGACTTGATGAACAAAACACAAACAATGGAAAAAAACGTTAAAAATGTAAAATAAGAGCGTAGCAGACAAATGTATGTGAATTACATTAAAATGCCATTTTTTTTGTTCGAAGTAAATTCGATATTCTAAGAATAAAATCAAACCGTGACGTACACGATCGCCGCTTGACTTTGAACGAAGACAATCGAGATTCGTTGGAATTAGCAACAAATCGCCGTTTCGAATCAGTTGGTTAGCACACAAAAGAAACGAACACACGAGACAACTGGACAGACATTTCAAACATTTCGCACGTAGAACCAATTCTAACTCATTTGACTTTTACACACAAACACAAACGAACACACACACACACACATACACAACTGACCTCATGCAGAACGCACAATTCCTTTAATCCCAACGTTGATAATTCCTAGGACTTTATTCTGTTGTAATCAATTCTAGTTTTTAATAACAAATGACAACAAAATAACATAATTATTTCAATTTTGCAAATAAAAACTTTTCTATCGTTTGTAATTTTTTTTTCATTCGGCACTATTATGACTTACACGGCATGCACTTGAATAACCTTTTTAAATTTTGAATATGCGAACAATGTAGAGCATTCATTTTGGAAATTCGTCTAATTGAACAAAAATGTTCTTCTCTCTTTTTTTTGTATTCGATTTTGTTGTTGTTGTTGCGATGTTGTGTTTTTAGGCTGTGGAATATCGCTGGCGAAGCAAACAGCACAACGGCGAATTGTTGGCGGCGATGACGCTGGGTTCGGATCATTCCCATGGCAGGCATACATCCGCATCGGTTCATCCAGGTATTTGTCACACATCAAATGAAACCATTCATTTTTTTGCATTCTCTTTTTTTGTTCGATATTGAAACTCTCGAGTGTATCATAAAATTCGGATCATACATCCATCTAAATGTTAGATTGCTTGAAAGAGACAAAAAAAGACGATAGATTGGAGGAAAAAATTTCATTACACACCTACAGATATGACATTTTGTACATTTTTGTTCATGTAGAAAATGATTGCCCAAACAACACATTCAACATCCAAAATCATACACAAAACAATACAGTTAACATTTGCATTATCAGATTTAGTGCATGCACAAATACATACACATACACATATAAACATACATACACAACCACACCATTTACACACCAAAACATAAACAATTTTTTTTTGAATACCAACACACATACAAACTACATGAAAATAAGAAAAACAAAACAAACATGGTTAGAATAAAACCCGGAAAATCGATCCCGATTTTATCTCGCCTTTAGAGAACAGAACAAGTTTTCATTTTGTTTTTGTCCAAATTGTAGAAAGAGAGAGAAATTGTTGCATTCACAACGCAATTTTTTTTTTTACTTTTGAAATCATCATCTATTGATGTTCGACATTTTTTTTTCATTCACAACGCTTAGCTAGCTTTTGGGTTCATTGGTTCACATCTGTTCACATCGCATTTTTTGTATTATCAAAAATTAAAAAAAAATAAATGCTTCATTTTGTTTAAATTAGCAATTTTCAAATAGACCCAATAAGTTTCATGGCTTTTTGGTCCATATTATTTGAGCTTGATGTAGCGGTTTCTGACATGTTTTTTTTCTTTCGAATGACAAAAGCATGTCTTTGCAACGAATTTTTTTGCAATATTTGGATGATCTTCTTGTCGTAATGGTTTGTAGTATTGTTCATAGTGTAGAATATCATCGGATTGGGATCATGCATAAGATGCTAGTGAAAGTTATAGACTTAGATTTAGATTCTAAATTTTTGATCTTATTTAGATGAAGAAAAAACAGTTGACTTGCCGCACAAGCTATATACAGGCTGGTGTAAGTCGATTTCAGCAAGTGCCGAAAATGATTTTGTGCTGCCATGTGTGCTTTGTGCAACTTCCACACAATCTTTTCGGAAGCTTCAGCTAAAACCAACTTACGACGCATTGTGTAGCGCGTGTGCCCAGCCTAAAGTAAATTTAATTAGAAAAATTGTATCCTTCAATAAATCATTCCCGTTTCAATGTGACCATTAAGTAGATTGGAGACCTTCATCTAACAATTTCGATGCATTCTCATTTATTCCAGTTTGATTTTCGCATATTAGATGCGTTCATTTTTTAAATAGTAGTTTCGTTTAATTGTTGCATTGTTCATGTATTTAAATACATCAAGCTCTAGTAGAATTTAGCTATTTGCCTTACAAACAACTTCTACCGTAAGCAGGTGACCGCAATTTGGGAGAATGAAAATGAGCCATAAAGGGATTAAAAGCAACATAAAACCTATTTAACTGAAATGTGTCGTTTATTTTGCAGCCACAGTGATGGTGTCAGCGACCTATCGAACCAAATGAAACATTCTAAGTACACTTGAATCAATTTCTCAGCAATTTCTCTGCATCATTTCTCACAAAAACGAATTTCCAATGCAATTCCATTTTTGCAATTCACACGATGATCTCAAATTTATCTCTATGATACACACATACACCACTTCCAAATATTTACGAATCGAAAAACAAATACATTCACTCTTTGAAGAAAACTATAAAAGTAAATCACTTTTGTGATTTTGGACTTGTTTGTAAATTTCAGCTAATATATCGACAGGAATAAGTTTTACAAAAATCTTTGACACTCATTTTTGTTCAGTTTTTGACGAGGAATCGAGTGGCAGTTTCAGTTTTCATTTCTGATTTTTAACCAGGTCAATTTTTCAAAAATCAGAAATGAAAACTGAAACTTCCACTCAATTTCTCGTCGAAAAATGAACAAAAATGAGTGTCAAAGATTTGTATAAAACTTATTCCTGTCGATTTATTAGCTAAAATTTACAAACAAGTCCAAAATCACAAAAGTGATTTACTTCTATAAAGAAAACAGAAAATTTGTGATTTCAAATCGATTGATTTGAGAAAAAAAAAAACAAAGAACAAAAAATTGAAAAATGATCGAAGACCAAAGCCAAAAATTCTCCACACAATACAAACTCGAAAATCAGCAACCAGTCAATTCAAATCCGAATTGTTTTCTGTAAAGCAAACGAAAATGGGTACTGAGCAAAGTAGCAAAAATGCCGTTTTTTTTCTACTCTATCAAAAATCAAATTCGGTTTCTAAATGCAAAAAAATATTTTGTTGCACATTTACTTTGTACTCAGCACTCATGTTCGACCGTTTGGTGTGTATACAAACAAAAGATAAAAAGAAGAACGAACAAATTGTTGGTCCAAATTCGTAGTGTATTTTTTTGCCTAATTACAACAACAACAACAACCATTTTCATTACTCAATAGTTATTATTTCTCATTCATTTTTTCACGCTGTCATCAACTAACACGCATCTTCCCATTTCTCTCTCTTTTGCGACGATTGAAAAATGTGGTATGGTGGATTGAAAAATCTTGTGCAAAAAAAAAACAATTTTATATTGTGGTTTGGTTGTGTTTGGTGGGGTGTGCGAAACAAAAACGATCAGATCTTTGCTTTCCAGATGTGGGGGTAGTTTGATATCACGACGTCATGTCGTTACGGCCGGCCATTGTGTGGCACGGGCAACGCCGCGCCAAGTGCACGTTACACTTGGTGATTATGTGATTAATTCGGCGGTTGAACCGTTGCCAGCGTACACATTTGGCGTACGAAAAATCGACGTGCATCCATACTTTAAGTTCACGCCACAGGCTGATCGCTTTGACGTTTCCGTTTTGACGCTTGAAAGACCCGTGCATTTAATGCCACATATCGGTAAGTGCTTCTTTTTTTTATCAGTAAATGATTACTATTCGAATGTTTTGAAAATTCATTTTTCTATTCATTTCAAATGGAATCAGCCACCGATATTAACCCAAATAAAAATTTGACAAATTTGGTCGCCATGCAAAATCTCCGGTTTCGTTTGTAACTTTTGTTCGTTTCCGTTTGCAGCTCCAATTTGTTTACCAGAGAAAAATGAAGACTTCTTAGGTAAATTTGGATGGGCAGCAGGATGGGGTGCTCTTAATCCAGGATCACGTCTCAGGCCAAAAACACTGCAAGCAGTCGATGTACCAGTTATTGAAAATCGGTATGTTCATCCATTCGATTTAGTGCGATTTTCTTTTTGAATTTAATTACAAGAAGATGAATTGAAGCAATTCCAATTCAATCGTCACATTCAAACGATATAAAAGTCAAAGAACATGCTTGAAAATCTTAAAATTGTTCGTTATAGAATTTGTGAGAGATGGCATCGGTCGAATGGCATCAATGTTGTAATTTATCCGGAAATGTTGTGCGCTGGATACCGTGGTGGTGGAAAAGATTCCTGTCAAGGTAAATATTATCGACGTTATGACGTCGGTTACGATCGAACGACATTTAAATAAATTAAACTAATTGTCTTGTTTTTCGGCTAATAGGTGATTCAGGCGGACCACTTATGCATGAGAAGAATGGACGCTGGTATTTGATTGGTGAGTTTTGTTCAAAATAGTCGTATGATTAAATTCATTTAATCAAAAATCAAATTCAACACATTAATTTTTTAATAAAATTCATTCAATTTTTTCTAAAATTAAGGGTAATCAAAGTCTACTCAAAACATGTCAATCATTATTGTAATTTCCAACAATTCATAGGTGTTGTGTCTGCTGGATATTCGTGCGCATCTCGTGGTCAACCAGGCATCTATCATCGAGTTCCGTACACCGTGGATTGGATTTCATATGTCAGCAATTTGAACAACAAATAAATTGCAGCGCTCCACACGCGAATCTCTTCAAGCTAACGGTCCCAGTACCAACAAATCGAATGTCGACCGATTGAAATTCGGACGATAAAAAAAATCACAAATCGATTCGTCTACGAATAGAATACGATAATATCCAACACATATCAACAAAAAACCACACAGACACAAACAAGAGAATGAATCAACTGTTTTTTTTTTTTTCAAAAATGATCAAAATTTCTCTCCCTCTAAATTATCAATATAATTTTGTTTTTCGTTTCGCAACTCGTTTTTAACAAAATTAATTCATTTTTTCTTCTAAATATTAAAAGAAAAATAAGTTGCTTTCTGTCTATTTTTTTCATAATTTTATTTAAATTATTTACAAGTACGTTAGATCCATCTCTCTCGTATAGATACAACTCTCTTGTCCTTTATTCTGTTTCGAGAAAGAAAAAAAAATAAACAAAAAAAATCATCTCTTTAAATTTAATTTATTTAAAAATCAAATATGCATATTTATGAAAACGGAACGCCTTCAGACGACTGGCGAGATGTTTTGATACCAGCTAAGAAATTCCATATAGTATAAAGTCTTTTACTGCGTATATCGACACTATTTTTTTCTGATTTTCTGACGGAAACTAAGTGAAAATAGAACAAATGGCACATTTTCTTAAGAGACTGACAAACATTCGAGCATTCGAAATCGCATCAAAGTCTAACGGGGTTACGGCCTCCAATCGATTTGATGAGATTTCAATTTTTAACCACATTTTTATTCTTCTTTTTTTTATTGCTTAATATTTTCTGTTTGATATTTAAATGTTTGAAGGTGAATGATTCTTTTTGTTATTAAAATATCTTTTTAAACTTATGACAACAACAAAAATTATTTCCAAACCAAGTATATCATACCTTCTGCAATCGAATGTTCGCCAATCATAAGAAAAACGTTGTTTCCAAAAACTGAGATAATAAAAAAAACAGCACACGTGGAGAGGAATTCTCATCGAAATTCTCAAGCAATTGTCAAATTCTTCAAGTTTTTGCTTCCTCAAATTGAGGAATTTCGACAAAAAAAAAACAAACAGCGACTTTTTTTAAGTAGACAATTTTTCCATACAAACAAAAACAATTGTAGTGTTTTTCTATAAGCAAGTTTTTGACATGAATGGATCATAAATAAGTGGTGAAATGTGTTGAGAGAGCGAAAGCTTACAAAGAGTAAGCTCATCATTAATATGTTAAGAATGATGATCCTTTATACACGAGCAAACAGAAATCAATGAATATTTTTTTTTACAAATAATGTTTTGTGATGATCAATTTAGAAAAGGATGTTTTTTTTAATAACTAAGAGAAAGCAACGAATTGTATGTTCAAGCAAGAAAAAAAAAAACAATAAAAAAATCGATTATGTAAATAAGCTTCTTAAGAAAAAGAAAATAACATAACATATGTTCTTTTTGAGGGGCGAATCAAAAGCATCGAACGGAGTCAAGAGGCTTTTCAGTCTCAACCCAATGTGTGTGTTTTTTCTTGCTTTGTTTGTATAAACCTAGCGACACCGAGAGCAAATATTGCTCAATCTATGTTTTTTGTTTCAGTCAATACATAAAATTTGTTTGCGCTGCAAAAATAGAATGAATTTAGCGCACAATGAACGTTAAACTCAAACAGAGGTGATTTCGTTGATATCAAGACTTTTCGTTGATATCGAGAGCGCTTAGAGAGAAATCCAATTTTACGGCAATAAATGATAATGAAAAAGGGGGAGGAGGTGGAGGAGGAAAAAGACAATAGCTGTACTAACTATTGAGCTAATGTTGTTAATGTAATTTGTAATTCACAATGAGCAAATTGTGTAAAATGTATATAATAAAACGGAGAAAAAAAGAAGAAGAAGAAGAAGCATATAGTGGCGACAAAAGAAAGTGAGACACAAGCCGATGAAACGTTGAATTTTAGCCTATTATTTTATTTAAAGTGTACGTTTTATTTTAATTGGACAGATAAAACAAGAATCAATGTTATTAAAATGTAATTCTTAATTCTCTAAAAACACAAATAAAAATGAGAAATTAAAGGAAAAAAAAACAATTTTCGTGTATTTTTTCTCCAAATTCGTTTTTTTTTTCGTATGTTTGGAATAGTAGCAAAAAATGTAATTTTCGTTTGTACGACAATTTATTTCTTCTTTTTTCCAATCGAAGGCCGATTTGGCTCATTCCGGCTCATATGCATATATATGTTGGTGGTATGATGACCTCATGTCGTCGTCATCGTAATTGTCATCGTAGCTCGGCGCAATTACCAGGAAAGGGGAAAATATGAAACATTTCGCCTATATCTGTCATTAATTTACGGCATTGCTCTCGTTTTTGTGCTGATTTGTGTAGAAAGTGAATTTCAAGCTGGTGCTGCTTGTTTCTTTTCTTTCTGTAATACAAAATTAACTTCAATTAGAAAGTCATTTGATGTGTGTGATCTAAAGGTGTATTTACTGGTGACCAATCTTGGTTTCGTTTTGACAGACTCTCTGAGAATATTGTGCTTATGCTTGTGGTGAGTGTGTGTGTGTGTGTGTGTGTGTGCATGTGTGTGTTGTTGCAATGAAAACAGCCGCCATAACCAAATTGAGTCCGACTCCAAGCATAATATCTACGTCAATAAATTGGAAAAGTGTTCAAATCCATGGCGAACCGATAATTTTATGTTGATTGTTTCTTTATCGATTTGACGTATTGTTATATTGCCAATTGCGAATGGCGATCATATTTTGTACGACGATTTATTGTTATTTTTGATATTTTGAAATCTCAATCTCCGTGTTCCGTACATGATCAAACCAACGAGCACATTGCAACGGATGGATAACAAAATTGGAGAAAAATAAACGAATTACAATCACCATTTGATTTATTAATTAGTTTATTGTTTTCGTTTTTTATCGCTTTTAGCTTGTACTCTTTGTCAGTCGAGCAAAGTGCTCTGTGGCCAAACGGCTCTGTCAATTCACATCGATTTTATCGCTCGTTCAATCTACTCACATTTTCCATGTTTATGTGAATCGACGACGACGACGACGACGACGATGACAACCACAACGATAACGGCTTCGTTCGCGGCCAACAATTGTGTGTGACGCTGCACAATCACAATTACCGGCGATCAAGATACGAATGCTCATTGCTCATAGACATAAATGTATTGGCTTTGGCACGTGCATATGGTATTTGATCGACTTTAAAGTGCGCTGTGTTGCGTTCGGTGATGGCCGTGTATGGGATTGGATGCGATGTTTCAATGAAATAGAAAGCGAACAAATCGACTTTTATCATTTAATCGTATTAGCCTGGAATTACACAAATATTTACGATTTTTGTTGTTTTTCTCTCTTCGAAACGAATTTTCTCTTTTTTTACTCTGGTTAATTCTGATTCTAAATTGAAGCCAATTCATATATTCGCATACGCACTCATATTGAATGTGTACAGTATCAAATTGATTCCCCACCAAATAGCATAATTAAACATTAAAATCTCATTTCACTGCGGCAATTATCTGCGAAAAGCGCTGAACTAAATGGCATTTTTTTTTCGTCTACCAATTCATTAAAATCAAAATGTAATTGCCCAATCACAACGGCAAGCCATTCGCGTCTAGATGACGGCGAAAACGATTATGTTTTCACCGCATTGACACACGTTGTGATTCATTGTAAATTACTTCCTGTTCGATGAAAAAAATAAAAAACAACAGTTTTACTGTCTCATTCAGCCAATATGCATTCATTTCAATTTCCATTTTTTTTAAATCATCAATTCCATTCGGAAACACCTATCCCAATGAATACAACAACCAAACGAACGCAACACAAACAGCAACAACAACAACAACAACAAATCGATCGGCAAAAAATGCATAAAATTATAATAATATAATGACATATTGATTGATTTGAGTGGATGGTTCAGCTTTCAGCTTTCCAAGTTGTTCCATTTTTCTCAGTCGTTCGGGCTGTTTCGTTGCCCCGAATATGTGTAACGTACACACAACGCGCACATAAATTGATCGTTTTAATGAGCGGCAAGGTGAAGGTCGTTTACAACGCAACACTAAGATTTTTTTATTTCGTCCGTATTGTGGCCGACCATTGAGACACATTGAAGAGGCTGCACGAAAACACTTCCACTGTATGACGCAGTATGGGCGCGCAATTAATTTGAAAACACTAATTTTTGAAGAGTTGAAAGTTTCCCGTCTCCATGCTCAGCGTACATTATTGGTCTGTATACGCGGAATATGCCATTGGCGTTCAAAACCGTATCATTTTACTTTCTGCATTGTTTCATTTGTTCCCAAAATGGCAATAGCATTGTTATAGGTAAAAGAGAACATTTCTAGCAATCGAAAGAATGGCTACGACCCTGAGACCATTGCCTGATTGAGAAAATTCTCTCGAAATTAATGTCAAATTAATATCAATGGAAACGAATTGAATTGGAGACTGAAATAATAGTTATTGTTATATTCAATTGAAATTGAATTTAGTCATTTTAATGTCTATATACAGAAGAGGATTTTCTCGTTTTTCTATTCTGGAATGTATAACGAAAATACGGCAAAAAACGTGTATTTGCAAACGAAAATGTTCTGTTAAGAAAGAGAACCCGTCGCATTGTGATGATTACTCGAATAATGATCAAGTTGATGCTGACAAAAAAAATCATTTACATACGCGTATGCATGTGATACATGGAATAGTGGTCGTTTCGAAGGTAAGTGGTTTTTTGTGTGTTCATGCTTTTGCTGAAGAGGAAAGTATGAAGAAATTAAGAAAGTGGAATGGACCAGGCGCCAATTTGCCTTGTTTTTATTTACATACTTTTTATTGAATATGTTTTTATTTCCACTTCATAACATCGTGATACACATCTTCATTGATGGCGATGGATTTAGTAAAATAAATTTAAGCGGAATTTGAAATTAGACTTAATTGGAATTTCATAAAATTAACAACTGATCCAATAACAGACTCAATACAACAGTGAGTTTTCAACGATTGTTCAACATTATGAACTGGATCTCTCAGATTGAGAGCAATCGAAATGATGAGCTGATTTCAGCGAATCAACACTTTAATTGAATTTCATCAGTCCAATGATGGTTCTCAGCGTCTTCTGTGTACCAGCGTCTTTATGTGCACACTCCACCGAAAGTAGATGGCTATGTTACCATTTTAACAAACGACGTGATGCTTTTTACAAATACTTTGAAAATCGGTTGACATTTCTTAGCTTCAGTAAAGTTTTTGTAATCAATTGTTCGTGTTGTGATTTTCATCACGTTTTGGTTTGAATTTAATCGGTTGAATAATTGCATGTTGGAAAATGTAAAGCGCTTCAAGTACTTTGGGAAGCAAGAATTCGATCCAACAAGAGATAGAGAGAGAGGGGGGGGGGGGGGGGTAGGCAGAGAAAAAGTGGATCAGACGGTGACAACAAATAATTAGAAATTGCTTTGAACGCCGAACGAGAAGGAGATGAATTTAAGCGTTGTTGTTGTGCTGAGATCATAAAAAGAAAATTTATTGCACATTTCGTTCAAGTGATTTTCATAATTGCATTTCAACAGCAGCGTCCAACGCTTTAATTAAGATTAAATTAAGTGTTTTTTTTTCCTTTCTTATCAGCAATCGGACATTATTCATTAGAAAATCACTTTTAGTTTCTGGGAGCAGACCGTTGTTCGTTCGTGGTTGTTATTGTTGTTATGGCTTTTCTTTCTATCTGAAAGTAAATTTCTAATTGGATGCAACAATGACGGTCGTCTATTTCGCATCGAATCAATGGGAAAAGCAGTTCGAACAATCACAGCGACGAGCGCGAGAAACGATGTAAAAGCATCATCGTGGTCATTTGCGCACAAAGATGCGGCCCGTTTAACCAGATGGAATACAAATGTGTTGCTGCAATCGACCACGAACCAGCGATATCTTGTGTTGCAATTTTTCTTTCCTTTCTTCAATATTATTTCCAAATTTAAAGAGAAAAAGAAAAAAGAAGAAGAAGAAAAGAAAAGAAAGAAAGAAAACCGTTACAGAACTCAATGATCACTATATAAAAGTGGTCGTACACGGCGGCCGTATGTTGATAATGGTTTGGACTGAATTGAATACCAATGAGCAACCTTGACTTACTACTACTTCTTTTTTGCCGCTCGGCTACGGCATACATGTACACTGTATCGAGATTTGTGATCAAGATTTTGAGAAAATATTGGACAAAAAAAAAATTGAAATTTACATCAAATTTTTATAATTGAAAATCGAGCGCACTTTGTATCTCTAAATTTTTGAAATTCACACCGAACTTGACTTGAATCTTCTTTTTTTTTTGTATAAAAATCAACGACTTCATCGCAACAGTGTATCCGCAAGCGGAGCAGTATTCTGAATCTTGCAATCGTTTTCTTCGGCTTCTTTTCTCACAAAAAAAAAACACTAACGCACATTATACAGATGCTGAGCTATGTGTTCATTTGGTTTGTGTGTCATTTTTGCAAGTTTATCGGATTATAAATGCTGATGGCCTATGTTTGTGTTTGTTTCGCATTCGTTGTGCGGACGCTGTTGTTGCTGCTGCTGCTGGTGATAGTGTTGCTGCAGTTGTTGTTGTGCGATCGCAAGCACTGTAGTCGCAGTTACAACTGTGCGCGTGCGAATCTTTCTCTTCTCTTTCGCTTGCGCCGAAGAAAGCACACTTTGAGCACTCTCAAGCATATTCAACGCGTTAAACTCAACATAAACGAGAAAAAGAGAGAGAGATAAAAGAGTCTTTTACTTTTGTAAAAATCAGTTTGCGCGTGAATTGCGATCGGCAGTTGCTATTGAAGAACCATAGCGTTTGGATCCCCGAAGCTTTATGTCGGCCGCGTTATTACCCGTAAAAATCACGATTTTCGATTAGAAAACACGTCCGATAAAAATCATTACTTGTTATTCGTCAACGAAAATTGATTTCGTGTGCATCCTGACGACACTCCCATGAATAAATTAGTCCGTTAATTTGGTGTGACATTGAATTTTGTTTGTTCGTTCGTTTTTGGTATATTTTTACGTCTGTGTTGTGTAAAGTGATCGTGATAATTGTGATAAAACTAGTCAAAAATCGTTCGAAATCCGAACATTTTTACTGTCGCTGTAGCTCTTGAACTTATCCAGGTGTGTTGACATCTTCGGATTGTTTGAATTTTTCGAAAGATTTTGGGCATCATTTTAAAGAATTGGATTCAGAGCTTCATTTAAGCGATTGGAAATATTATTAAAAGTCAAAACAATAGCAATAAAAATATCATTTGGATAAAAGAAATCCGGCACATACATTTTCATACTCCATCATCTTCACTTTAACTTTTTTGAAAAGTGAATCCATAAAAAGCCAAGTGAAACGGCGAATGGTTTCATTTTGTCAGTTTGAAATTCATCGTGTGCATTAGATCGGTTTTTATTTTTCTTTCTTATTAATTTATTGCGCGACATATGTATTTCATAAAGAAAAAAAAAAGAACGAGAAAAACGAATTCAATTCATTGGAATGAATGTGTTTTAAATACAAAAGGCCGTATGTGAATCAGAGCTTCAGCGAGAAAATTTCCTGAGTGAGTTTCACGACCAAAATGCGTGCAACACCGTTTTCAATGCCACTTTTTTTGCTTCTTATCGCTCTCTTCAGAGGAATTAGTTTTTTTTTTGTGTTTACATTGCGCTTCAAATGTGATTTTAAAGCGTGTGAGTGTGTGTGTGTGTGTGTGTGTGTGTGTGAGTAAAATTCCCATCGAGTTGTGAGCGATTTCGTGAGATTGGTTTTTGTGTTCTGAAAGCGAATTTTTTGCTCGGATGATTTTCACCGATAGCGCGCACTCGCGCACCCGCTCACAAGAAGAAAGAGATGCGATGTCACAATTGATAGCGACTAGCTGTTTCTGTTGCTTCCACAAGACACATCTAACCAAATCGACTCAACCATTTTCACATGCGCAATTACAGAAAGAGATTGGTACGCGCATGTGCCAAAACCGTGTGTGATGCACACAACAAATGATACTGATGAAAGCGTCTGCGCTATCATTTTGATATCAATCAATGACAAGAGATAGAAAGAGAATGAAATGGTTACGAAAAAAGATCTTTAGACACACGATTCGTTTTGCGACGAAACAATAAACCGCAAACCTATTCTAATTCTCACTGATGTATCGCGTATGTGAATAAAACAGGAAATTTATTTGTGAATATTTTCGCATTGCTAAAGACTTTCCGCGTTGTTGTTGTTGTTGTTTTTCTCTCGTCTTTGATCGACCTACCGGTATAGAAGAAAGTAAGACGCACGATCCAAACGGCGGAAAAGAACAAATTTTTCTCTATGGTCTGAATAACGTGAGTATCATCATACACTTGAGTTGTTGTGATGATGTTGATGAGCGCCAGGTGCATGCGCTTTTATTGTTGATCGAATTATCGTCAATCTGGTCCGTGTGTTCAATCTGATTTTCTGCTCATTTTTGTATTCGATTGCAATGCTTGATAGAATAATTTGGGTGCGATAGTGATACAAACATGAAAACAATTTGAACACGATGCGCTGCGGAAGCTTTGTAGCCTGTCAACAGTCAAAGCTTGTAGTGTTTAATTAAAAGCTACAGCTCAATGAATTTATTTTTATTTTTCGAGAATATTGATTTCTGCAATGAATGAAGTGCATAATCATTTGTCTCGATCAACCTCCGGCACAAATCCACTTTTCCAATCTGATTTATATTCAATTATTATTTAAACGGTATATCGGTTTTATTTATTTTCATAATCTCATATCACATTTTGAACCAGAGACAAGAATATGCTAAAAATAAATAAGAATATCAAAGCTGTAGCTGGGCCTCGCATTAAAAAAAAGAATGCTGCTGTACCGCTAAGAGCCTCGTGCCAATTAGAATGTCATGAATGTAAGCGATCAACGGTGTTTCGTGCCTACAAATTCTTTTCTCTTCGTTTTGACTGACAGAGAGAGAGAGAGAGAGAGAGAGAGAGAGAGAGACCGATGGCGAGACTGGGCGATGGACAGAGATCAAAAGAGAGAGAAAAAGATTGTAAGAGCGAGAGAGTAAAGTGTTGATCATTAAAATAAATACATAGCGTTTGTTCTCGAATCTGCCAAATGAATAGAATCAAGAACCGGCTTTCCATCGTGAATTTATCGTTTTCGTTTCATTATGCCCTACAAAAAAACACAAACAAACAAATACACATAATCGTGTGACATAATTTTGCTCATTTTCTTCATCTTCAACATCATTGGTTGATATTTCATTCCACTTGATTACTGTTTCTTCCATGTAAAAAAAATCAGTCGCGATTTGAACGGGCTGTGACCGACCATGAGATAGATTGTCTCTCTTAATACACCTGTATGTGTGCTATCTCAAAATCGCCCGAAATTAGAACGAATCACCGTAGAATTTTCACTAAGAACCACATTTCGATCGATGTGCGGCTTACGTTCTTCGCGTGTTGCTATTATCTCGTTTCGAATGTACATGATTAACAGTTCACTGAAATTATGAAATCACTTTTTTTTATTATCGCTGCATTATGTTTTTTCTTCTTCTTTTCTTTGCATCTTTCCATGTGTTGTTATGAATCGATATTCAATTGCCCGGTATAAATGTATCGATTTCTCTTGGACCGTGAATAAGAAATCAAGCAAAATCGCGCGCGCTTAATCATCACAAAGCTGGCCAGCCATTGATTAATGATAAACAACACAGCGACTGTAGCAGCAGCAGTAGCAGCAACGCAGCACAGCCAGCCAACGTATGGATTTGGATTGGAAAACACGAAAAAGGCATTATTGTTAATGGATGTGAGGCTGCAACAATTGCACACATGCTAAATGATGCTGACATGGCTTTTCAATCCAATTTCAATATTCGTTCTTATCTCATCATGCACGATTTGGTTGCCATTCTCTGAAGCAAGTAAGTGAAATTATAAGTTGCCTTTTTCTGCGGCTCTGATCAGACGAGATGTGATTCAATCACGCAAACACTTCGTTTGCTGCAGATACAGCTGTTGCATGGCACAAGCGCAATATGTGTGGTGAAAAACACCACCACCAGCAGCAGCAGCAGCAGCAGTAACAAGAAAAATAAACAATTTACATGAGCAAAAAACACGCTTTGCCATTTTTATCTTTAGATATTTTGCATTCCGTACTTGGGTTGCCCAGCCAATGTACACACAACAATGTGATTCGATCGTGTACACTATCGTTTTCATGTTGGATACAAGGTGGTCGTCATACCGAAGGCTGTGGCGAAAATAAATGGCTGTTTTCGTGCTGCATTTCCGACAATGAACTGGACTTCAATTCAGCGATCAGCTTCAATGCACCCATCAAAGCGAACTATTTTGACAACGATTCGCCAATGCGATTCAATATGGGCAAAATTAAAGCACATCCAATGACACCAACAGTGCCAACATTCAAACATAATATGTTGCGTCGACGCATGGACGACCATGATGGAATGGTATTTTCTGATTCATAAACTATAATAAATTCGTTGAATTGTGGTCAAAGTTTTCGAATTTACCATTTCAGAATCAGTTGGAGTGTGGAATTCCAAGAACGGCACAAAATACTATCCAAAAGCGAATCATTGGTGGTCGGGTCGCTCCTTTTGCTGCACTTCCATGGCAAGCACACATTCGCATCGCTGAATATCAATGTGGCGGAGTTTTAGGTAAATACCAATTTCTATCAATATTCGTCTCTTTTTCGGTCCATTACAATCTTCTACACTCTTAACACTCGATTTGTTTTGAAAATTATTTCACGTTTTAAAAAATGCATCCGAAAAGCCGTTTGAAAAACAAATCTGTGAAATAAGCAGCAAATCTTTGTTTATTAAACAAATTTAAATGTGTTGAATTCACGTGTGAGTTGAATATATTTGAACTTCGTATTTTTTTTCTTCCGAACTTCTTCTCTTCAAACTTTCTTTTTAAACCAGGTTTAATACGGTATTTCTAAAATTCACAACACATTTTAATATCCATAATTTATTTTCTTCAGTCCGAATTCCAAATAAACCTTTTTTTTTTCGACCCAAATTCGATTTTATTGTTTTTTTTGTTCTTTTTTCATTTCGTTCGGTTTGCAGTGTCTCGGTATTTCGTTATAACGGCCGCACATTGCATTGAACAAGCTCGTATGAAAGATATTATTGTGTATTTGGGCGAGCTGGATACACAAGATTCAGGCAAAGTGCACGAGCCGTGGCCGGCGGAAAAACACTATGTCAATCGGAAAATTATTCATCCCAATTTTAAGTTTCGTATCGCACAACCAGGTACATTCTTTTCTGGCAGGAATAGTGTATGCTATGTGCTCTTCGGATCATCGGTCGAAATCTCTGTGGTTTTAAGCTCACTCATCATCATTATTAGTGAGTCAAAAATCACATGGATTTCGATTGGTGAGCCGATAACCACATAGCATACACTACAGGCATAACTGCACACGTTTGGGGATTTTTTATGCTAGATATTTCAATTTTTTCTAACTTATTTCGACTTCTTTTTTGCGCATTTTTCTCCATTCAGATCGCTACGATTTAGCATTGCTGCAATTGGCAATTCCGACAAGTTTCACGTAAGTTAATCATCTTAAGCATCTTGAAGAAGATGCAGTTGAAACTTTCCATTTTGTTTGATGAACCCAATCTTTGTGTGCTGTGAATATGTTAACAATTGCGAAAATGTCCCATACAATACAAAGAAATTACGATTTCAAAAAAATAGAACGTGCGAGTAAATAAAAAGATCTTGGCAATTCGTTTCGTTCATCAAATAAACGCGAGATAATAAGTTATTCTAGATGAAACTTCCAAGCAGAAAAAAAGACAAAGAATAAATCTTCGAAAAGAAAGAAAAGTGTTTAAAAAGATGCGCTGAATTTGATTTTCCGATTTTGCAGTAATCACATTTTACCAATTTGCTTACCGACAACAAATATTGATCTCATGGGACGCAAAGGAGTAATCGCCGGATGGGGCAAAACGTCGGCAGACCTATCCTCTGGACACACAGGCACAGCAATTTTACAAACGGCATCCGTACCTATAATCAGTATGTCAGATTTTTTTTTTTCTTTTGAAAAACTTTGCTTTTGTTTTCATTTTAATTGGTTTTTATTCATTTTGAATTTTAGGTGCCACGGAGTGTATAAAGTGGCACAAGAAAAAGAATATTTTCGTTGAATTGTACGAGGAGATGTTTTGTGCGGGATATTCTGACGGAAAGCAGGACGCATGTTTAGGTGAGTGTATCGAATCAATCCCAGTAAACCAATGAACAAAATACGTTGGCCATATACGTAGCGGTTTCGTGTTGGAATGTAGTCCATCCGTCGGTGCTGGAATCCAACAATGTGCCCACTTGCCAGTTCAAGCCTTGATTCGCTTTTTCCGTTACATTCACAATAACAACGGCTCGAAAACGATCAAAATTCTGAATTTGAATGCGAAATTTGATGTCGTTGCAAACACTTCGCACGAATTGCATCACAATGTCTGGATCATAGCTGGGCATAATGTACTCATTTTGAATGAGACAATTTCGAATAATCAATTGAATGTGATCGAAATTAGTCGGATTGTTGGATGTCAATTGATAAGTTGGCTCGTAAATGCGTTGCTGTGTAATTCGTGTCGGCAATAAGTAGCCACCTTGAAATATTAAACGAAAAATGAGGCTGAAACAAATGAAAGCAGAAAAAATGTGTCATTTCACAACAGTGACACAAAATTACCGAGTGTGTATCTCGATTTGGCTATGGTTTTGCGACGCGTTGATATAAGCTTACTCATTTCGACCCATACGTTTTAAACAAAAAAGATTTCAAGACTGTGTCTACTTGATTTGTGATTGGGCAAAGGCTACTTCAATCGAGAAAATAGACTTGCCACGTTTTTGTTCGCATTTTCATGAACTAGAGAATTTCCTACATCACTTACCTTTTTTGTCTTATTTCAGGCGACAGTGGCGGTGGTCTGTATCTGGTGGAGAATGGAAAATTCACATTGGTTGGCATTACGAGTGCAGGCTTTGGATGCGGTGTCGACCATCAGCCCGGCATTTATCACAATGTTCAATTGACCGCCAAATGGATTCAAAACGTGCTAAACCGATACTACTGAATCGATTTCTCGCTCTCATTTTACTTGTTCAATTCGTGTTTTTTTTTTTTTCATTACAATTTATTTTTCCAAATTTTTTGTTTTTATTCGTTATTTCATTTGAAGCATTCTCCTCATTTCCGTAGCAATTAGGCGTTGTAAAAATAAAACACACACAGATATGCATCACATTTAATTTTATTTTGTAAATTAAAATTCAATGAAAAATGAAACCAATTCGAATTTTGTTTTTGGAATTAAGTGAAATAAGAATGGATTTGATGGAATCAAATATCCGATTGCGTCGCTCGAATCGATTCGATTGCAGAATGAGGCTTTTTCTGGACTGCGAATCAATTGCTTTGGTTTAATTTTCGCGATTTATTTGTTTTTTTTTCATCATTAATGAATAGATTTATGTGACATGTAGTTTTTTTTATTGCAAATCCGTCATAATTCAATACTATTAATTTAGGTGAATTAGCGTGTGATTCGTTATCGAATGATGAAATGGAGTTAATTTGTATATAGGGTGAAACAAAGAATAAACAGAGGAGGAGACTCTTCTGCACATTGATTAAAGGCTTTTATTTCCTACGTTTGCATACACCTACGGTCATTTATAGCGTTTAGTATTAATGTTCGTTTTGAAGTTGTTTTTTAGCCGTTATTGATTTTCGCAGGGGGATTTTTGTATTTGAATATCAATAATATTTTGGCGACTTTGACTTTTGACTACGAAGAATTAGCTCGTTGCTGCGAATGTTCAAATCATCTGATTTGTGTTTTTTTTTTGTATCCCTTTGGAATGTATTGTCAGTGTTTGTTTCGTTATTTGAAATATTTCTTGGAATTGGATCAAGTTCCATTCTTTTGTTTGTTATTTATTGCTTGGCATAGCAATGAAAAATTGTGGATGGAATGTCTTTGATGTTGAAATAAGTCGGTTTGGTTTGACCAGTATCAATTGTGTTTTTTTTTTTCGTATCTTGTATTTGTCATCTAGAAGAAATTCATCAGGTTTGTACTAGTGTCTGTTTGTGATAAATATTATGTTCGTTTTTTTCTCGTTGCTGTAAATATGATCAAGTTAAGCTAATGTGCTTTGATTAACTATTTATGCT
Source organism: Sitodiplosis mosellana (assembly GCF_009176505.1). Lineage (NCBI taxonomy): Eukaryota > Metazoa > Arthropoda > Insecta > Diptera > Cecidomyiidae > Sitodiplosis > Sitodiplosis mosellana. Next base: position 2,814,812 of record NW_022601438.1, on the reverse strand, counting down.
GTTGCTGTTGTTGTGTTTTTTTTTCTCTATTTGGTGTAATTTGTGAATAAACTATGAATTAAGACGTGACTAACCTAGCGCATGACGATGATCGTAGCATGTTTTGTTTTTATCTCGTTCAACTTTTATTCTCTTTGTAAGGTTTTCTCGGGTAAAATTAACTCGTTTCGCTATTAGGTGTCGCGATAATATGAATTCTTATAGCAACGATAATGTTTATTGGAATATTATAGGCTATTCTTTTCACCTTCCACGAAGCATATGTTCAATTTTTCCTGTCAGTCTTTCTTCCATTTGTCCCATCTCTGTTGTAATTTTTCCTGTCAGTCTTCCTTCCATTTCTTTCATTTTTTTTGTTAAAATACCCCATTTTTACACAATCGTCATGACCAACAGTGATCTCAACTCGCTTATTACCACCACTCTGCTCACTATCATCTTCATCACGAGAATTACCGCTGTTGCAACTGTCATGACCGTTGGAATATGAATGGTTAAAACTTTCTTCGTTTTCTGAGGAACTTGTTACAACACTTTCGTTTCTCACATCCAAAACATTTTCATCTGACGCTTGTAATAAGGCAACACTTTGCACTGGCTGTTCTTCAGAATTTGTGTGTATCTCTTTGTCGGCAGGCTGTTGCTGTTGTTGTTTCAATTGATGATCATCGCCTGAATCGGATAAAATGTCATCGGATCTGTCAATCTCGGAACTGCTCACATCGCAATGTGTGTTGTCCACTTGTTTGTTTGTCTAATGAAAAAAATAAAAGGAAAATGGAATAAAATTAAATTAACCTGCAACTACCGGGTGAGATAAATGCGTTGACATTTGCACCCTCTGACTATACCTACATTCTCTACGTCGATATAGTTCGCAGTGGCGTCCTGTGGGTTTGCCACGGTAATATTGAATCTGCGTCCACCGGTCAAAATTTCATGGCTTGTTATCACCACCGCGCCTTCGATATTGTTAGCATTTCCTCGGATTTCCGCTTTGTCGAATGTAGATGTGTTTAGTTGTGTTTGAATGTTTTTGGTTGGTTGGCTGGTTTTTTTGTTATTTTTTGCAGGATTTTCTGAATTATGATACTTTTTCATATGCGAATCGTAGCATTTTTGCAATTTGTATTTTTTCTTGCATTCACTGCATGCTAAGATTTTTTCATGCTTTTCGTCATTGTGTTTCTTCCATTCATCCACGCTTGGGAATGTGTCCGAGCAGACTTTTCAGTGATAGAAGCCATTCGGCCGTCGACGTGGTACCGTCGGTTTCTGAAAATGCCAAAGAAATGCGTTCGTTTGATGATAAAACATTGTTGGAGACGAATGAGTGAATGAGAAAACAGAAAATGAACGCACACACACACACAGTGGCGTCGGCTTGAAAGAGAAAAATCAAGTAAGATACAAAATGGATCAAGTTCTATACATTTTTCTACCAGCCCAAATGATTCTCATTGCACATTTCAAATGGTGAATCGAAATTGACCTCAAACATCCATTTTTGACGAACAGAAAAATGAAATGAAATGAAGGGTTCGAGAGACTATAATAATATGACTTACATTTACTTGCCGCACCAATTGTGTTTGACTAATGCTATTCGGTTGCGTCGTCTCCTGAAATTCGGCAGCTGCGTCATCAATATCATAATCAATTGCGCTGGCACTCTCGGCAAATTGATTCACTGGCTGAATCGGCTGCAAAAATGGTGCAGTCGCTTCGGCATCGTCACCCTTGCTCGTCTTTCGGTTCGTATAATTCGCATTGATCGAACCAACACTTGTGTTGAGCTTCCGTAATTTGGCAGGGGGCGTATTATTGTCAGCAACATTTCCAGCCGATCCATTTCCTTGAACATGGTCAAGCATGGCATACAAATGGCATCGCCCACATTGACAACGACAGTGAATTTGTTGCCAACAATTTGATCAATTTTGGTTGAGATCGCTTCTGTAATGAAATTGCCGAGAACTGTACCGATATGCTTATCTCAGATATGGCATTTGCCATTCTGTTGTCGCTTCATTATTCGAGTCTGTGATGGAACAGTGACGCTCAATGTTCCGCGCGATTGTAATCTGTTTGTCTTTCTTAGGGGTTTCATTTGACGGCTGAGCATAAACCTGCAAAGAGAATCACATGAAAACAGAAAAAAAATGTCAAAAAGATGCTAATTGGTAGTTTATGGACGAAAATAGCTTGGTAGTCCAAAAAGGCTAGTGAGCCAAGCTATGAACAAATCGAACTAATGCAAACGAAACGAACGCAAAGAGTCGGAAAATTCATCGAAATATAGAGACAAATTAAACACGGTGAAATATTTTCCATATAGAGGTGTCAACGGACAAAATTTTGTCCGTCCGTCCGTCCGAATTTTTTTGAAAAAAATTCGGACGTCCGGTCCGAATGTCCGAAAACCAAAAATTTTTTCGGACGTCCGGTCCGAATGTCCGAAAACCGAAAATAATTTTCGGACGTCCGGTCCGAATGTCCGAATTTTTTTTTCGGACGGACGGACGGACAAGGGTTTTGTCCGAACTTTTTGAAATTTCTCGGACGTCCGAATTTTTCTCGGACGTCCGAATATTTCTCGGACGTCCGAAAATTTCTCGGACGTCCGAATATTTCTCGGACGTCCGAATATTTCTCGGACGTCCGAATTTTTTTCGGACGTCCGAATTTTTTTTTTAAAAAAAATCAAAAGAAAATTGGATAAGAATACGCAGCGTATTCTTCTTTAGCGACATTTTTGTATTTTTTGGTTGGAAAACTCTCGGAAAAGCACTACTGTGGGAAATCGGGGAATCGCGGAAAGTTCAAACCAGACAACTTTTTTCCGAGAGTTTTCCAACCAAAAAATGCAAAAATGTCGCTGAAGAAGAATACGCTGTGTATTCTTACCCAATTTTCTTTTGATTTTTCTAATAAAAAAAATTTCGGACGTCCGAGAAATTTTCGGACGTCCGAGAAATTTTCGGACGTCCGAAAAATATTCGGACGTCCGAGAAATATTCGGGCGTCCGAGAAATATTCGGACGTCCGAGAAATTTTCGGACGTCCGAGAAATTTCAAAAAGTTCGGACAAAACCCCTTGTCCGTCCGTCCGTCCGAAAAAAAAATTCGGACATTCGGACCGGACGTCCGAAAATTATTTTCGGTTTTCGGACATTCAGACCGGACGTCCGAAAAAAATTTTGGTTTTCGGACATTCGGACCGGACGTCCGAAAAAAAAATTCGGTTTTCGGACGGACGGATACCAATGTCCGAATTTTTGTCCGTGTCCGTTGACACCTCTATTTCCATACAGTCCAAATATGGACCAATGCCATAACCAATGCAATTAAGCAATCAATATTCGTTTGTGTCACACAGCTTGCACACACTTTTGATCATCCCGCTTCACCCAGCACACGGCGGTAGTTGGGAGAGAGACGGAGAATTTCACCGAAAATATGTTATTATTTTCTATTCATTTTCCATAAAATAGCAACTGAACGTCTGGAAGGGAACGAAGAGAAATAGACAAGTGTGAAAAAGCCATGAAATTATTGCCATAAATCGAGCTTGATAATCTATTTATTTGAAAATAAATTTCGAATTTCCGCACAAAAATCACTTATTTATTCCATGCAAGTGCAATATTTTTCTGCAGCGCAATGTTGATACAACACAATTTATTACGTATTTAATTACAGTATACACTATACAGTTGTCAATGTTTTTTTTTTCACTGTTCTCTCTCCCACAAAAAAATCTTCCATTTTAAAATAAGTTTATTGTTATTTTTGTTCCTTTGTTTGCAATTGACGTTTTCATCTTTTGACTGTACGAAAAACACATAAAACGGATACGTTTTCGTATTAAACACACTTACTTCAGTTTGCCCGCGGTCGAAAAAACGAATCCGTTTCATGATTTCTTTCCTTTCATTTCGGGGCGAGTTTACAAAACGGCCGTTTAATTTAGTCGAGAGATGCTGGCTTCTATTTCTACCAATGTGCAACCAGAATTGTTTGGGACAAACCGTGCAACGTGCTCGACGAAATCAGCAATTCAGCAGCAAAATGGGACATAATTCTGTTCTCATAAAATTATTCAATGCACAACTTAATTGAATTGAAAGAAAATTGATTGGTTAGGAACATTGGGAGAGAGGGAGGTAGAGAGAGAGAGAGAGAGAGAGAGAGAGAGAGAGAGAGAGAGAGAGA
>NW_022601438.1:2777898-2810587 GCF_009176505.1 Sitodiplosis mosellana | reverse complement strand
GAGAGAGAGAGAGAGAGAGAGAGAGAGAGAGAGAGAGAGAGAGAGAGTGAGGCAAATGTGTGAGAGGACGATGACGATGGTGGCGGTGGTGGTCACCATAAATTATCCATGGCAATTATTGTCGACTTATCAAAATCAATTCTCAAACCACATGCAACTAAACTAAACGGCCTCTTATATAACGCAATAACGAGGTCTTCAGCAGCGTAACCTTTTGAAGTCGTGTGCTATTGTAATGAAATCATGGTTCTCTCTCTCTCTCACTCTGTCGTGAGATCAAAGCCACTTTGAAATTCCGATATATTAATTTATTTGACTATTAATTGCATCGACTGAATACGAAGCGCAAGGCTCATTAGATAATAACACTCAATATGTACAAAAAATATGGGAAAATTGCGATAAACGGTTCAATTGGATTTGGCGTGGTCGTCACTCGTCACGCACAGAATCACCTGTCTGGCGATTTAATTGAATGAATATTCCAAAAAGAACACACAAACTTGTATCATTTACCATATTTGGATTTTCTTAGCGACCATGTATGTAAATCTGTTATGGATATGGTGTTTTTTTTCGTCAGTCGATAGATACACACACACGAAAACAAAACAAAACAAAAAACGAGCCGGCACATCACGTTGTATGTTTACAGCGGTAACAGCATTTTTGTGCTGTATACCGATAAAGCCATATTTGAACTGAAAACGGGTTTCCATTTTTGGCAATTTCACCAAATCAACCGACATATAAACGTAATCAAATGCGGCATGAAACAACAGTTGTCCCCGAGAGATGAGGAAGCAAACAAACAAATAACAAATAAGGCAACGAACCCAAACACAAAAAATTCCTTTGGTCACACGAACCGATCGCATTCGGTTTGTCTTGTTGTTGCCGTCTCCTTTTTTTTCAATCGCAAAACGACGAACGAACGGCGTCAACGATTAGATAGAGAGAGTCTCAAAAATAGAGTTAAAACCTTCTCTATCTCGCACGCTTGGCATTTCTATCGCCATTTTTATTTCATCAGTTTCAATTTCTTAGTGTTGCATGTCATGCATTTTTTGAACATTATGTTGGCAACACAAACACACACATAATCGCATCGGGTCACATATCATGACAAACTTATAGTTTGACATTTCATTTCAAACCAATTTTCGGGCTGAATAACGTAAATTTTTTTTGTTCTTTGCAAATCTGGTATTTTCGGCGTGTTTTTATTTTGTACGATGAACATGGAAAACGAACCGAAAAATATTCAACAAATCAAATCGAAATTCAATGAAATTTGCACACCGTTCGTTAATCAAATGAGGTAAATACATTTTGGAATAAATTTTTTTTTTTGTGCGAATGTGTGACATTTATTTCACAAACATAACGATATATTTGTTTCGATTTGAAAATGGCATTTCTTTAGCGACAAATTGGTGACCAGTTTGAATGATATTATAAAACAAACGAATAAAACACTCAAACTAAAGCAATTTGAAGACAAATTTAAGGCGGATATGATGAAGAAATGGCACGAAGAATTCGATACACTGTGGGAAACAAAGCAGTTGGAACAACGGCTGACGACATTGAATGAACTGAAGCAACAACACAAACCAAAGGGGCCCAATGAAAAAGCATGGTTGGTAACAAAAATAAAATCGTCCATTGAATCCAATCAAATCGACAAATTGAGCAAATTTAATCCAAAAAAAAAAAATCTCTTGAAGTGGAAAAAGCAAAACCAACAAATAACAACTGGTAATGATTTTGTGTTCGCAGGCGTGCACATGGGCACACGGCCGAACAACAGACCCAGCACAGTCGCAATCGTCAGATGTCGGTACATTTACTAAAAATGCGAGAACTTCTCAGTGAACAGTCGAATGAGTTGCAGGTAATAATCATTGGTTCTTCCGATTGTTCCGAATCAATTACAACTTGAATTTCTCATTCAATGAGTTTCACACTTTCTCCATTTCTTGTACTTCAACTTTATTAATCATTTCCATATTCAATATGAATGAATAATTTGAAAACATTCGCTTGATTTACATTTGTTGCAGAAAATGATCTTGGAAGTTGAGCAACGACGAAACTATTTCAACGATCTATCGAAGCGGCGTGCCAAAGTAATGGAAGAAATGGATGCTAAACTAGTGGAACTGCAGCCAAAATTAATTGAAGCCGACGAGTAATCACGGGCGAAACACATCTGTGCGAAACACCAAATTCAAAATTCATTCACATCCTAAATATAAGGCTCATATTCTCAGCTTAGGTAGAAAAATATTCAAAATGTAAATAAAATAAAAAGAATGAAATGTGTTCAACATAATTTGTCGGATGCAAATTAATATTTGGTTTATTTGATAATAAATCGTTATAATCGGTTTTGCGTGGTTTTGTTTTTATTTTCGAAATTTTCGAGTTAAATAATATAATATGTATTTGAAATAAACTTAGAAAACATTAGCAAGAGACAAAAAAAAAAAATACGAAACAAAAATGTCATTGGAATCGAATGTAATTCGAGGTAAGTGTGAATCATTTTTGGTGAAAAGAAAATTTTCAAAATACAACAATGGCTCAAATGCATTTATATAATGATAGAAATGAATCCTGGTTGCGATCACTCTCGATAAACCAATGCAACGAATACGTTAACCATGTATGAGGCGGTTTCATGTTGAAATGACGTATATTGATCGGTAGATGATTGAAATAAAGCGCCAACTTGCCAGTTTATCCCTTGGTTTGCCCTTTCCGTTACATTCGCAATAACAATGGTTCGCATGCGATCGTAATTCAAATCTTCGACACGACATTTTATCTCATCACAAACATTTTTTGCCAGCTCCTTTGCTTCGGTCGGTTCGTAGTTAGGCATGAAATGCACAATTTTTCTCAGTACAATATTTTTAATGATGAGCTGAATGTGATCAACATCGATTGATACGGTCGGCTTTAGCTGATAGGTTGGCCTGTGTATACTTCGATTGTTTGGGCGATTTGGTGGAATCAATCCATGTTTCGTGTATCGTGATGTCTTGCCGATCGTTTGCTTTGAACGCGTCGATAATCGCTTATTCATCTTCATCTCCTTTAAAATCGTAAATTCATAAATTGATAGTTAAGAACTATAGAACAAAGTCAACCGTAAGCAATGAAGAAAAGTTTGAATGTAGTGAAATTTATGTAGAACAACATACACGACTGCTTTGTCGTTTTCAGAACAAATGGCGCTATTATTTGTGCCCAATTTTGAGTGAATATAAATATAACGATAGCTTTGGCGCTGATACGCGTAAGTGATTTCCTTACAATATAAACAGAACACACTTTAGCGGTATTTTTTCGCTCTTAATATTTATGCTAAAATTTTCGTATTTGGCCAGGTGGTGTAAGTCTATGATCTCTCGGACCTGATAACCTGGATTTTCGAAATTTAGCCCAACACATCGTTGCTGCAAGAGCATATACCACTAGCGACACCTTATGGCACCGATAGTAATATCCTATGAGTTAAAATGTATTTTTAGCAGATTACAATCGGTGCCACAAGGATCGCCTGTGGTATATTGCTCTTGCAGCAACCGTCTGGAGCCCAATATTGGAATTCCAAATATATTCTTCATATATTCTTGAATTTCGTAAATTAAGTTATTTCGAAGTTCGAATTTATTTTCAAAAAAATTCATAATCCGATTTAGAATTCATTTTCCGAAAAGTTTATTTTCGAAATTCAAAATTCTTTTCGAAAAAATTTTGTTTTGACATGGAACTCCTTTTCGAACGATTATATTTTTAAAAATCAACATTTCGAACATCAAATTCTACTGAGCTTATAAGCTATAGATAATGGTTTAAATTGTAGATGATTTTAATTGTAGATTGTTAAAGATGTTAGCACTTAAATTTGGATTGAGGATTGCACCATATTTTTTCCACCCCTGTTTTTCAAGATGATCTGTGATTTTGTCTATCTTTGACAAGAGAACTCTAACTTTAGAAACAAAAAAACTTAAGAACACCCAAACCGAGTTTACTTCGAAAAACATCTACCGCTAACAGCAATTCGTACAGAAACAATTCAGTGTAACAGTGTATGAGAAATTATATTTTCTAATTTCCATTATGACCTTGCGACCTACCATATTGTTGCCTTTTTGCAGAATTCTTCGTCAACCGCATCGTTTTTATTCTCTCTGAAGTCATGCAAATGTTGTCTTATGCTACATTTCTTGATTGACTATTAAAACCTGATTTGCCTATAGAATTTATTGGAAAATGTATAATTAGTTTTTCAAACGCACAATTTAAATTTCGAAACACATTTTGTATATTTCTTTTCAGTTCTATTTACACGTTCAACTGTTTATTTTATTTTGACGATTTAGTTTTCTTTTAGAGAAATTTGGTTGACATTCATTTTCTTTACGAATTCGGTTCAACACAGCACGTAACCATATGAATAATCAATGATAAAGTTACAGCAAGTGGTTGGAGCCTAGATAAAGAGATAAAGAGCCGCGATGTGATAAACAATAGCCTAGATCATGCCTGAAAATAATTTCTACCCTAATTTAACATGAGAATCATAAAAAAGGATAAAGAATTGCCTAGGCTAAATTGCCTTACTGGTTAGTGATTACTAGAAATGATGTGTCGGAAATAATATACGATTAGAAAAAATCAGTTCGGTCAAATTAATGAAACTGATTTGAAATAATGGATTTCTATGCATATCAAAGTTTGTTGAGATACTTCTCGGTCGTGAACTACATACGATAGAAAACAATCACGCATAAATAGATTCACCTCATTGCAACAGTTTTATACATATCTTCATCTGGTATATGTATGAATCGTTTTCACTTACATCCTAAATGCTATTCTTTGAACTTCTGTTTAGCGAAAATGACAAATTGTTTGTTGTCAACAATAAAAGACTGAAGATCATTTTCACATTCTTTTTGCTTCTTTCTGTTGTTTATCTTTGATTGAATATAATTCCGTAGATTTATAAATCATTCAATTTCACGAAAACGAACTGGGTGTGTACACTAAAATTTTACTCTATAACAATGATTGAAATAATATTTCCGAAATAGACCATAAAAGAAGAGGGAAATATTCGAATACACATCTGATCGGACGAGTGTTTACTATCCACGGTACCACGATAAAAACGTTATTCTGACGTTAATATGAATGAATTTGGAGACATAATCTGCCCCGAAAGCTTTTTGTATATCAACAAGTTTGCTTATTTACGAATCCAAGTGGCGTAGTTTTTATGACAAATTTGTCCAGTTGGCCTTCTTTTCTCTGTTTCTTCTTTTTGGCCATAGCCCAAGTATGATTGCTTCGTATGATATTGCTTTTTCACAAAATTCGTGGATCGCGCCAATGATACCTCTCTTTTGAGCAAAATGCACCAAATCTAATTTCGAGTACCGTAGCTGTGTGTTGTAGTAGTACATTGCGACCAAGTTTTTAGTTACGCTAGGTCCCTTTTATTTTAACCCCTTGCCAGAGCAATGTCTCAACTCAATTCACACGTTTTTAATCGAGCGGTTAATCGTTCAATTGCTGCATATTTCTGTTTTGGTTTTTTTTTCTTCTCGTATATATGCTATGAAACTAGAACAGTTTGCTACATTTATTTTACAATGTTTCATGTATATATATATATATTCTAATTCATTTTATAAGTCGTTTAAATCTTGAAAAAATATTGTCCAGAGAGAAAGTCCACGTTTTTTTTTTTAAAGTGCGCTAACCAGTACAAAAGAGAAGTTTGAACGAAACAATTTTTTTGTTGGAAGAATGTTGTTCATCCATATCTTTTTCGATTCGAAATTATAATATAAACATAAAGTGTAAATATGCATAAGTGTGAAAAGAAATGGTTAAATTTACTCGAATGGGATCATTTAAGTGAATCAAACCGAAAATTTGAATCAATGAAACAAAAACATAAGCACTGCTGTTGTGTCTGTTCATCCAAAATCGCTTAATAAATGAAGACAAACGACACGCCGCCCTCTAGGCGAGGGCTCAAAATCAAAAATGATGTATTTCAAGCGATAAGTGATCAAAAAAATATAATAAAAATTATAATCGAAACGATAAAACACCAAACAGATAGAATAGAACGAAATCGCGTGTAAAATCAAGGAGATTTGTTATAAAACTGAAATGCGAGCCAATAGCCAAGTAGCTTACTACTTTCTTTTGGTTTGGTATCGTAATTCTTTGGACTTTTTTTATGTGTGTGTTTAAGTGATTTTCTCTTATTTAAATTCTCATTAGTTCTTTTTTGTGTGTGCTTGTTTCAACTAGAAAGAATCTATCAGAACGTATACTGTAGGAATCAAGTCCTCTGATAACACGTTCAGGTCTGATTTTAATTTTATTTGCTTGGAAATTGCTTACATATGTAAAAAACAGTAACTAGTTCCGCGAAATGGTCGATCAGCGTCAATTTTCTTCTTTTTTTTCTCTTTCATTATTTTTTAAAAGGTTTCTATTCTCTTCTTAACCATCAGTTGATACGTATAGTGTTGCAATCGACACACAGTTAAAAGTTGTGATAGAAACAAATAATTGTATCTATTTAGAGTGTATTTTTTTCGGTGTTTGCAAAAATTGTGCGAATTTTCTTTTTCCGAATCCATAAATAGTCATCATTTCACCGAATAAAAATATACAAATATATCGGCATTTCAAAAACTGAACAATTGAACATCAACCAGAGAGAAAGAGAAAGAGAAAGAGATAGAGAAAGAAGACAATTGTTACATAGAGATTTCGAAAAATACGAATAATTATGTTTTTTTTTATTGTGTTCATTTCATCGGAATGTGTCGAAAAAGTCGTTCCGAGCTGTGCTTTTAGTTTTTGCGTGTGTTTTGTTGGTTTGGAGGAAATATTTACTCCGATCATTTATTACATTACAATAAATGCACATTTCGTCGGTAATTTCCATCTTTTTCGATACATCCTCATTTGACTTAGATGAAATGCACGTAAAACATATTTCATAGATTCTCTACCACGTTCGGATCAACAATTTTTGCTTCTACATTCGCTCACATTCACAGTTACCTTTTAGAAATAGAAATTTGTGTGTGTGTGTGTGTGTGTTTTTAGGTACAACAGTATTATTTTATAATAATTAATAGACAGTTTCATTCATTATGTTGTGTTAATACATAACTTGAAGAAGGCAAACTTTGTTTCAAATATTGTGTGTGTTTTTGTTGCTTGTTTTTATTCTTTTTTTTCAGTTTTTATTTTGATAGATTGAAATGTTAAGTACTAAATTTGATACACAGATTTATATTCTAGTAATTGCTAGTTGCGTTTTCACAGATAAATTCCAATTCCGCGTGTCATTTTAATTTATTTTATTTTTAATTTTTTTTTATCTGGCTTTAAACATATAACATAAAACTTCAACAGGTCATCACATCAGAATTGATTAGTTCAATTGATGTTCGTATTATTTGTTTTTTTTTTGTCATCTATAATATTGAGCACTTAGAAACAATTTGAAGTCGCCGCACAGTTTTTTTGTCTGTTTTTCATGTATTTCTATCGGCTCGGTACTACAAAAAGAATTTCAACTTTGATTTGAGAATATTTTGTAACAAAAATCACGATAACGAAAACACGGTAGAGAAAATAAATAATTTCATTTTGTATTATCTAAATAGTTTAATTTCTTTCTGCTTGTAGTAATTTTTGTTGCTGTTCGTGTCGTATGACCACCATGAATACAGTTCAGTGGAAAGGAAATAATAAATACTTAGTGTGTGACTGGTGTCATCAGTCACGAGGCTTTCATTATAAACTGTTCATAATCCTAAAGTGACTATTCTGCTAAGTATTTATTTATTTAGTTTATTTTTATTCTTTTTTCTTTTTGAGAGCACTACTAACTATTCTGGAATATGTATTTTGCGTGTTTCACTGTCTTGTTATTATATTAACGTTTCTCGATTTGTTGCCGCCTTAAATTTGCACCTCAAGCTGGGGTCAAAAATAAATCTCCTCTTCCTTTGGATTTTGCACCGAAGAACGAAAGTCCTGAAACAAAAGACAAACGAATGAAAAATTGACCTTGATTGATTGTTTGAAAGAAAAGAAAAATTATCAAAAAAAAATCTATTCTAAAATACTTTACTTGAACAAAATCCATTTGGCTGGAACAGGTTTTTTCTGACATTATTTCAAGACTTACTTGTGTATTTTTGCTGGAGTTGGCAGTTTCCTGTGGTTTATGCCGCGCGTAGTTGTTGCCAATGGATGATGTTGGTGTATCGTTGACATTGCGTTGAATTTGTTGAGATGCTGTTGTTGAGTTTGGTGATAATGATGCGGTTGAAGATGCTGGCGATGTGTGATACGATTGACCGATGCGTTTGTAAATCGACTGTTGCTCATGCTCTGCTGTGTGATTGGGTTTCGGTTCATAACCATCGGAGCTCCGAAGACGATAACGATCGGGTAATTTGGGATAAGTATTTGTTCTATTGAAGGTCATTTTTTTGATATTTACATTCAATGATATCAAATATAGAGGAAAAAAGAGAGAAGAAATCAATTAATTCATGAAATGTAGACATAAATCATTTGGTATACCGAATCCTTTTCCCCTATCACCACCTAAATAAACTTACCGTGTTGCTGGATTTCCAGATGGTGTCATATTAAACTGTTGTATAACGGCTGGGCTACTGCCGGTTCTTGAATGATTTGGTGTTATCACTTGGCCTTGCTGTAATATGATCATAAGTCGTATCAATAATTACTCGCTTTCAATTGATTCTTTCTACGGAATTACAATGTTTTATGGTGTGTTCAATTCAATTGCCAATTTGAAAAGATATAGTCAAACAAGTGCAATTCATTTACAAGTGATATTACGATAATTTTCTCATTCAATAAAATGTCTCGATGCGATTTATATTCAATCGATTTATTATTGAATAGATATTTCTGTTACAACCAAGAAATTTCCAAAAGAAAAAAAAAAACAAAAAAGAAAACTATTGCCGAATAGTGAAAACCATTTGCGATTTGAGCACAGTTCATATTAGCTAAACTGTTCGACTTACTTTTTTATCGGCTAATTTTAGTGGTAAGAGTTGTGTAACCATACATCCAGCTCCGTTAGAGCTGCTGTTGGGAGGTGATGCAAGTGAATTAGTTGATACGGATTTTTCAGATTTTGTGCTAAAGAAAATAAAATGAAGAAAACGAAGAAAAAACAAAAAAAGGAAAACCAAATGAAAAAAAAAAACCAGGTGTGAAACGGGTAAAATAGTGTGAAATGGATAAAGGTGATGGCATATAAATCATAATATGTGAGGGTGAATATGTGTTTAAAAAAAAGGGGGAGCAAAAAAAAAATTGTGCTGTAAAATTGGCACATTTTGTCAAAATATTACCTTGAGTTTGATGACAATTTCATGGGCAGCTGTTGTTTCATATGTGACTGGTTGACTTTGGATGCGTTGGTTGCGCTGTGCAAGTGTACTGGAGGCGTCTTCGATACTAACGATGCACATTTTCGTTGAGAAATTTATAGAAAAAAAGAGTTAATTTTTTTGATATTTTCGACAATTGAAAAGAAAAATAAACGTTTATTGCTGAAAATGGTACGTAAAACATGCGATTCGAAAGAATAACCAAGCATTGTATTCCTTTCTCTCGGTGAAAAACCAGAAATAAGGTTTCAATTCAAATCCAAACGATAAAAAAACCAAACGATTTAAATTTAAATCTTTTTAACACCTCAAACAGAAATCATTGTTCTTCAAACTGTTTTTTTTGTGTGTCTTAAATTGAAGACCGAAAAGTAAAATAGTAACACTAATTGGCAAACACACAGCAGGAAAACCAAAATGCATGTGAATAATGAAAGGCATTTGCTAATCAAACAAACCGAAGAACCAAAAAAAGCAGTAAAAAACAATGAACATATTCTAAGAATGAATGGAAATAACAACGTCCAATGTGCGTTGTCAATCAATTTTGGAGACAAAACAACGAGAGGAAAACCAATTTGAGATTTCGACGCCAATTCTTTTTCGTATTGCTTTTTTTCCTGGTCATTGTTAAAATCGTGCGGAAATTATTGTGTGTCTATGATTTTTGTAATAGTGTGCTGAAAGCGGTGCTTCTATAGAGAAAACAACACTGATTTCATTTGGATTATGATGAGAAATGCTTCATTCTATCTATATGTGCAAAACAGTCATAAATTGCCATTGAACAACACATTTGTTTTGAATAAATCATAACAGAATCCAATGTGGTGGAAAAATCGATGCAGGTTTTTGTTATTGTTGTTTGTGAAAACACCAGGGGAGAAAAATGGAATTAATTCATGTCACATTGAAAGAAAATACGCATAAAAACTAACAAAAAGCGAAAAGTGAAGGGAAAAAAACAAGAAAACAAACAGCTTAAGATTTACTCCGAGTTTGACAAGTGGCTTTTTTTTCAGGAGATTGAACAGAAACAAACAAAACGGTTAAAAATGGATTGTGATTCAAATCCAAACAGTAATTGAAAGGAAAAAAAAATTGTTCAAATTTGGAATTGGTTAGATTTTAGATATTTTACCTCTTGAATAGAATGCATTTGAGCAATGCAACTGATTTTTTGTTTTCTTTTTTTTTGTTGGTATTTTGAATTAGATTTTCTTTTGTTTTAAGTTCAATTATTTTGTTCAATCATAGCTCCAAATTGTTCGTTACGGTTTTATTTCTTTGTGTGCTCTAATGTTTGCGTCTTAATTCGAAATTGGTGGGTATTTTTGTTTGTTTGCTTAGTTTTGCATTTAGTCTTTCGGTTTCTTTATTTTGAACGAAATTCGTCTCACAACAGACGATCGTAAATCTATTTTGGGTGAATAGACAAACAGAGAAAAAAAGAATATGGAACTTGATTGATTGCTGTTTGCTAAAATGTTTAGAATTTTTTTGTATTGTTTTATGAGTGAGTGAGTGAGTGTTATTATTTGTAAATGGTAAAATTGATATTCCATCATGGACAGTGAGGTAGATATTCGAATGAGAGATGGTTTGAATGAAAAATGGTTCTCTTGGCGGAAGGGTGTGGGTGGAAATGAAAGTCACAGAGCGTTTTAAGCTCGAGAGTTTGGACGCTATAGTCCAATATTGAACTATGATTTGAATTTCGCCCATCATTGAATTTGTATGTGATTTCGTGGTTGAAGTAAATTCAATATTAGAAAATGGGGAAATAGAGAAAATGGACAGAGGAAGCGAGAAATTTAAATGAGGCACAGAGAGATAATGTTAGAGATTTCAAGTGACTTGGCTATTACATTAGTTATTACAAATTTAAATAGAATAAAATGTGAGTGTGTGTGTGTGTGTGTATGAGAGATTGAAATAAATGACAAAAATGAACTTACTGCTAGCTGATCTCCATTTGTCCTTGCGCCGATGTTCGGCGCTCAGGCTATTCGATCCACCCATATCGGTGTGATCGTCGACCGTTAAATTGCTACAGCTCGCTCCAATATTGGCGTGCGGTGACTGATGGCCAGCATCATCACTGCTGCTACATACGATTGAGGTGGGTGACAATGCCACATTCGACGATGACAATATGCCCTGGTTCGATAGGATTTGCATTTTCTTGTGTAATTCATCACGCTGTTGCCCGATATCAATTTGTTCGGCCCGTAATTTTGTCTTCAACGATTCCAGTTCACTTTTTTGATCGGCCAAATCGCGTTCCTCCTGTTCGCGACGCTTCAACCATTCCGTTTTCTCATCTTGTAAACGATCCTGTAAGTTACGCAACTCCTCCAATTGATCATTGTGTCGATACATTGACTTCGGATTTTCACGGTGTGCATTCAACTGTGAATTTAGGCTGGCAATTGTGGTCATCTGTTGGTTGATTATGGCCAATAGTCCATATAGATTATGTGACGCCTGCAGAGCCTCATAGTTGATATCCTTGTGCATCGAACTGCACAACGAAAACCAGAAAAGAAAAACGGAATCAATAAGGAAGCACCATTTCATATTAGAGTTTGGCATCATTTGTGCACCGCACAACAACAGCGAACGAAAGAAGATAGAAAAAAAATGGTAACTACCTGTTGCTATTGTTGGCGTTTGCATTGACGCTACGTGTGGCAGTTGAATTCGACGATGTAATTGATGTGTCAGTCTCACCCCATGAACATGAGTCTCGTTTTTCCTGATTGTGTAAACTTATTGTCGTGTTATTTATGGTAGAAATAATAGCATCATGCCAGTTTTCCGGTGGTGCCGCCGATGCTGCTGCTTGATTTGTTGATGGCTGTTGATTTGCCGATGCTGCTGGTTGTGGTGGTGCTGGTGGATGATAGTGATGTAGATGGTGTAACTGTTGTTGCTGCTGCTTCTGACGACGTTCATCAAAACCACCGAATCTATTTAGGAAAACCAAAAAAAAGAACAACAACAAAAGGCGGATGTTTACATTAGAATCGCATTCTCCGTTTGCTTTTCCGTTTTTACACAGACCGCAATTGAGTTCACTTACGTTTCAGCACGAGTTGGTAACTTTGGTGACTGATATTGGTCGCTGTGCCGTTCGCCGACCGAACTAAATGAACGCGATGGTAGTTCGTAGCCGGTGGCCGCTTTGTGCAAATTCGATGCCAACTGGCTGGTTTCTTGTATGGTGTGAAATATTCGTCGGCAAATTTCCACATTATCACAGTTATCGGTCACGAGGTCTTTGTACGATCCGCAATTGGTCAAAAATGCTTCAGCTGAATCCGGTTCGGAAATGTTTCGTGCGCCCGATTCCAGCAGATAATTTGCATGTAGTCGAACCTTATCCTCCAGCAAAAGCGCTTGCTCAATGTCCTTCATACGCATTTTTTCTATGTGGAGATAAAACAAGATGCATTACATTTTGAGCAACAGTGACGGCCAAAAACAAGAATCATTATACACATAACAGAAGAACAGTCAGTGTGAACGCATAACGGAAAATTATCTGTTCACAAACTATGTAAAATACAAACAAAAACGAAAAACCGAGCTAAGGACATGGGTGTGAGTTTGCTTCATTCTATTTAACTTTTCACTCAGTGTAAACTCAATATATCATTTCATTTGTTTTGTTTTGCTTCGCTAGGTGTGCTCGCGATGAGTCGATCTCCGGCGAACAATGAATAATGTCGCACCGTGTTAAACTCACACAGTGATAGAGAAAATAAGAAAGATAAGCGGGTGACATAAAAATGAACGGGTACACTGGCATCCAGCGCTGCGATAACGCATACGTACAAACAATAAAAAAAGAATAGCGGATAAGATAAGTGTGCTAGTTGGAATGAGTCTATCGTGCTGATGATGACTTATGTGCCATAGCTGATATTTTTACAGCTGTATTAGGTGTCAGTCGCAATTATTGCATTATGATTCGTGTAAACTTCGACCAATTAACTGCGCTAGTGAACTTGATAGTGTTGTAGTCGTCTTCGTTGTCGTCTCGTTTTGTTGTTGTTGTTCTGAATTTCGATCAAATAATAAAATCCAAATGTCGCAAATCTTACTGAGGTGTTCGATTTAAAGTTATTCTAAAAAATGCAGTCGCTAGTCGTAACACTATTGATCATTCTATTGTGTCTGCACACATTATTGACAGATGCATTTCAAGAACCATTGCAACGTTGTCCACGAATGTGCACCTGTGGCCGATACGAAGAACTTAACATGGCTAACTGCAGGTAATATGAATGCAATTGTAAAACATTAGAATGTGTAAAATGTCAGATATTTTCTTTTCATCCCATTTAATTCGTTTAAGCGGTCAGAATTTGATTAGTGCCAATATCGGAATGGCGTCTTCAGTTGAATTTTTAGATTTGAGTTATAATGATATCACCACAATTGACAATGACTGTTTCAAGGTATGTCGAAATGCTTTTGGCATTTGTATTTCAAATCCACAAAAATATATTTTCTTGATTCTAGTTTCGATTTTTTTTTCTTTTCAGGATTTGCGACATTTAGAATCATTAGTGTTGACTCGAAATTCCATTAGTTCCATCGAATTAGATGCATTTGCGTCATTGACAAAATTAAAACGTGTCAACCTAACGTGCAACCGCCTTGAATCGTTCGATAATCGAATTTTCGAGCAAAACACACAACTGATTAGCATCGATTTATCGGGAAATAAATTCATGCATTTACCAAATGTACCAATTATCCGAAGTGCATCATTAGAGGTTTGATACGACATAACCATGTATATATACAGTGCCGTGCAAAAGTTTGAGTACGACTATAAAATCCATATTTCAATGTCTTTTTGTCCCATTCAACCCAAATAAGGGTTTTAATCTGATAGCCTATTGAAATTCAGATTGAATGAAACATTTTGAGGACAACATTTGGCCGGCCTTTGGCCATTTTTGGCCATTAATAAATGGCGGCCAAAAATGAGTTTTTTAACGGGCCAACGGATCAAAAAGTAATGTACATCACTGGAAAGGTCTTGAAAAATTGATTTCATTTTTGGCCTCAAACATCAAAATCGGCCGGCATTTGGCCAAGATATGGCCGTTGGAAAATGGTAAAATGAAACGGCCAATTTTTTCAAACGGCCGTTTCTTGGCCATGTTATATGTTGTTGGAAAGGTCTTGAGGAGTGCATGTGAATTCTGGTGTAAAACATTCAAATTGTTGGCCATTTGGCCAAGATATGGCCGTTTGAAAAAATTGGCCGTTTAATTTTACCATTTTCCAACGGCCATATCTTGGTCAAATGCCGGCCGATTTTGATGTTTGAGGCCAAAAATGAAATCTATTTTTCAAGACCTTTCCAGTGATGTACATTACTTTTTGATCCGTTGGCCCGTTAAAAAACTCATTTTTGGCCGCCATTTATTAATGGCCAAAAATGGCCAAAGGCCGGCCAAATGTTGTCCTCAAAATGTTTCATTCAGTCTGAATTTCAATAGGCTATCAGATTAAAACCCTTATTTGGGTTGAATGGGACAAAAAGACATTGAAATATGGATTTTATAGTCGTACTCAAACTTTTGCACGGCACTGTATATATATATTGCGTTTGTTTTGTGAGACGCCACCAAAAAAAATATCTTTAAATTGTCCAATCAATCATAATAATTGCTCTCTGTTTCGAACGCATCCGACCACCAGATATTGGACTTGCACAAATCCCAATTAACGCATTTACACGTCAACTATTTTGGTGAATTACCAAATATCAAGTACATTGATTTGTCGGAAAATTTATTGATTCTGCTAAATTTGGCGGCATTCGCAACGAACAATCATCTTCGAACGGTGAATATGAAAGCAAATCGAATGAAATGTGACGAACAAACGAATATGTCGATCATTTGGATGAATCGAAATCATGTCCAAGTTTCCATTGATAATTGCCGTAAGTTGATGGCCTCGAGAACTTTATTTAAAAAAAAATAATCCATTTTCCACCCCAAACAAAGAAAAAAATGATTTTGAAACAACATTTCATTTGCAGCCGAAAGCGAAACAAAGGACCGTTCACCTTTGAAATTTGAGCGAATGCAAATGTTGTCGCCAAACAATAGAACCGCAGTGTCATCTCACGCAGTAGCAGCAGCAGCAGCAGCAACCAATACAACGCCAATCGATTTGAATCGAGTTTGGAATACACACAATCACAATGACCATAATATACCGATATTGAATGAGCGGTGCAGTGCAAATGAAACCACGGCCAAGCATGCGTGTCAATTATTTGAAATATGCGTGTCAAATTTAACGATGCTCGTTGAAGAGGTTGAAGTGAAATTACAACGGAAAAGTGACAATAACATGCTGCGCTACGATCCGGTACGTTTTCATCACACGTGGTATGATTTTGTTACGGTTCAAGTGGCATTCTATGGTGGCCTATTTATTGGCACAATATTCGGTGCTATCATGCTATTTACGATGAAATTGATCTCGGATTGTGTAACGATGTCGAGCACAGACACCACCGAACACCGAGTGCGGCGAAAAAGAAGTGAGTAAAGTGTGCGCCCTAGTCGTAGGTAATTTAATCAGTATCGAGTGTAAGTACATGTGTTTGGATATTGTTTTCAATTTCAATAGGAAACCGTAGTCGCCAATCGGAGGACCACAATGACCAAATAGTTGTGAATAATAATTCGGCGTTGTCAAGTGAACGAACAACTTCAGTCGTTCGACGAAATGAGATGCCCGATGAGGCATCATATCGGCAATTACCACGACAAACATCCACCTCCTTCTTTGCCATTTTCTATGAGCGTCCCGTGCGCCGTCGTTACTATCGTCAAATCAATCGAAGCGCTACAAATTTGGTGCGTCGATTGAGCCAGAGTCGTCTTTTTTTGAATTCAACACGAGCACAAAATGCTGCCCAACGCAATCAATCGAATCGTCGATATCGTCGCCAGGCATCAACACGCACAACTATTGAGCCCGAAGCCGAACCAATGTGCGATGGCCTAAATGAAGTGATCAGTTTGGAAGTGACACAAGATGAATTGATGTCCGATGATGGTGATACAGTGCATCGAAATTGTGGCAGCACTCATTCGCTGAACGTATCCAATGAGAATCATCAAAATGCAGCTGAAAATCGATTAAGTGCCATTCGTGCATGTGCCTCGGAGAGTGACATATTTGGTAGTAATGAACGAAGCGAAACGCCGCCACCACCATACAATATCGTTGTACACAGTACCAAAACACACTTAGAATTATGAAGTAATCATAATGATCACCTAGTTTTAGTGGTTTCTTTTCATGGTTTAATATAAACATTTTCCTTCATTAACCGTCAAAATCATATTTTACACATAGTCGTTTAGATTTTTGTAAGTTTTTTTTTATAAATAAAATTTGAAATAAAGACGTCAGAAATGAAATGAACAAACCACATTCAATTTCATGCAGTATACCAATCATGTCTAACTTACCTTGCAGCGGACTGCCTTCCAACGCTTTTAAATAGAATTTTTTTTTTGCGTGAATAAAAGTACAAATTTAAAAGTTGGTTCGTCAATAATTTGTCACATATAGTCAAAATGATTTCAATTTGTGTTATGAATGTGGATTCATAATTTGACATAGCATTGGAATTGGTTTAGGCATGTTTGTATGTGTGTGTGTATGTGTTTGTGTGTCAGAGAGACAATAATAAGCGTAGTGATTCAGAGCATTGTATACACTAAAGCTTCAAGACACTTGAGCTGCCATTGTGTTTGAGTAGTTTGTCGGAATTTTGAATGAATGAATATGCTTACCGATGAGTTCCCTAATATTTGCGTGTTTTGCATCCAAATTCTTTTGCCTTTGTTCAGCACGTGAATGGTCATCCGGTTCGGATTCCTCAAATGGGCACTCCTGAACGGCCGCTCTGTTACGAAAAAATGCATAGTCATTTGAGCATTATCAATTTTGTGTGTGCATTTTAGCCAACTGAGTGCCGAATCGACTTCTTACCGAATCGTTTTGATCCATTCGGTTTTGTCTTTTGGTTGTTGTACTTTCAATTCGTACATTTCCGGATAATTGATATCAGTTGATATGATGTAAATGCTTCTTGACTCGCCCGCCTTTTCCCGAATCAACAACTTTTGCAGCGACACAACGCCGGCCTTGGTGTCGGGTGCAAAAAATGTATACTTCTGATTTTGCTCTTGCAAAAAGAGCAAACAATCGGTTAGAACAACGACCGTAACTGGTGTTTCCAGTGATTTGATACGTGGCGTTACCAATGTTGCCAACCCTTCGAACCTACGGAACATTCGAATTAAATTAAGTTAAATTAAACAATTCAAATTTTTTTGAATTAAAACATCAAAAATGATTTGCTCCAGGGATTAAATTGGTTTTTTCTTCGTTCAAAATATCGAAAATCGTTTTTTTTTTCTGTTCATGGCTTACTTCAATTTGCGGCTCGCGTCCACGATATCAGACTTGCGGAATTTATTATTTTTGAACATGATCGTTGATTTGGCATCGATTCGTTTGAAAATGTCCAATCGTCGATCCTCTTTCATTCGTTCAGCAACGCATGCATTTACATCGTCTAAAATCTCTTTGATCAGCCGCTTGGCCTCCTCCAATTTGCCCCGTTCAACGTCATCGCTGCCGATTTTCTTGATTTGAGCATCAATCAAAATGGGATATTTGGTTAAACGGTGCGACACCGACAACGTGAACCCATTTAAACCTTTCCGTTTGAGCAACGGATTCGACTCTTTATATTTATACCATTCGGAGAATCGTTGATCACCCGTTTGAAAGTTTTTGATTGTATTCAATGCGGTATTATGATTCGAACAGTATTCGCCTGATGAAATGATACAGAATTAGTATTGTTTTTGCGACAGATCGACGATTTAAACAGAATAAATTTCAATTTACCGTATGCGCTGATCAGCTTCTCCGATTGATTCGAAAAGAAATCAACCATTATATCGGCTATGCTATCAACAACATAGTTTTCCCTTTGTTTATTTCGTAACTTCTTTAGAAATCTACCGGTGGATTTAGAAAAGCGGAAAAAAATGAAGGAAAAAAAAATTGCAATTAAAATGGGATCGCATGATGGTAATGATTATTTGTGATGGAATCTGCAACGGCACTCACCCGGTATGAAGTTCCGTTAAATCGGTTAAACGTGGAAAAAGGCGGTCTCTGTTCAACAAATTGAAATGCCGTTCCAGACTTTCGACAAACACTTTTTGGATCAATAATAAATTTTGGCAGTGTTGCTTTTCCGTCATTATAAACTCGTAGATACACTCTTGCCGTTCCACTTGCTACATTTTCGAGAGGAAAACATAGAAAGTGATTAGATTCGGTTGAGATCAATTCATTTTCATTTACATTATTTCCAATGATAGCTTCCACTTGATTTGCAGAAAAATGCAACTTTTCAAAGTTGTCGTAGTGTTACAACATGAACGGTATGAAACTCACTTGTTTTTCCTTTATTGCTCGCTTAACTTGCGAAGGAACATATTGAATCCATAGATCACTTTCATTTTCATTCATAAGCCCCAAAATTGGTTCACCACCCAAATCCTGAGCTGTGATGTGTGGCTCGTGCAAAAACTCATTCGGAATTAACGGTGACTCATCGGAATAGCTACATTCACAAAATGATTCAAATCAGAACAGAAAGAGTGTGCAATTTTAGACAAATTTTTATTTTATATGAAGAATAAATCTCAAAATGGGTTAGGCATCAAGTGCATTTCGGGGACGGGACATTGGTTCGTTGTAAAGATTCGGTTCATTTTATTCTTTCTTTATGAAATGCACAGACGCGAAGCTAATCAAACGGAATCAGTTATAAACATTTTGTTGGGTACAAACTCGCATGTCCGCGAGCCTCTAGTTTATCGGAAATGCGGTTGCAGTGTGTGCAGCCATCGATAACAAAACAAATGATGACGAGGAATCTAACATCTAAATGGGAAAAAAATGCTCTAAAATCGAAGATGCCTTGAAATATTTCGTGTAATTTGTTTTTCTTTTTAAATTTTGTCTTTTTTTGTAGAGATCTCTATGGACATGCTTTTCGAGTTTATTTTGGTTTTAAAGAAACGATTAGATTGAGAGTAAAAAAAAATAGGATGGCAGAAAAAAAATTAACAGGAAAAATATTTAACGAAAGCAAAAAGAAAATTTGTTGTTTTTTTTGTTACTTACTTTGCATGATCATTATTGTGCGAATGTCCATCATAATAATCACGGCCTTGGTCATCAATTTGCGAATTGTGATGACTATGAATTTGATTTTGTTTTGGATTTTAATCGTGTATTGTGCGATTTTTTTGATTTTGCGCAAGCATATGAAAAAAAAAACGTTTCAAAAACAAACAAAAACAATAAAATATAATCAACTTAGAATTTGAATAAAATGTAAAGTGTTAAAAAAATTTGTTGTTCTTTTTTATGTATAATTTGTAGAAAAATTGATAAACACAGTACTTATCTTATGGACATTGCACGCGGTTTGATTGAATAGCGTTCGAATTAGGTTTGAAAAGATAAAAACTATTTAAATTCTCTAAATACGAATAGTTTGTCCAACGATTCTTCAATCAAACCAGCGAGCCATATTTTTATCCATATCGATTTTGTTTCTTTCGTCTTACAAAACATTCCAATTAGGATGACCAATCAAAACATGCAAAATTCAAGCTACATCATTTGTGTGCATCAAACATTACATAGGAAATGGTTGCTGATTTACTTATATATAGAAAGGGAGCTGTTTAGCATATTGGGATTGAAGCCAATATTTAGAGCCATCGTGTGAGTGTGTGTGTGTGTGTATGTGTGTGTGTGCTGAGAAGAAATATGGCATGCGGTAATATATCCGTTACATTGTCATTATGTGACTATACTGGCTGCCAATCGAATGTCATTTAATTTCGAATCGACCACTCACAATAGAATCTGGTATTAATTTAACGGACAAACGATTCAATTGTTTCACTTAACAAGCAATATTCGGTGGAAGAGATGGTGTTTGTGTGTTGGTGTGTGTGAGAAACGATGGCTCGGGATCAGATGTGCAGTAGCATTGTCTGCACGGGCTTAAGAAATACGCATTTCATTACCTCAACAGATCAACAAAACTATTGCCCAAATGTATGTTTGACTATAATCTCAGGATTGAATACCCTCTCTCCATTATATCCGATTCAATTCAATTCGGTGTTTCGGTAGGAAAATTATTACTATTATTGTGAATACATATGGTTGATGTAAAATTTAATCATCTTAAAATTTCTCCGAGCAATTCGTTGCCTTCATGACGAAATAAATTCAGTTATTCGAGCCGGTCGATTTCGCTTTGAAACCATTTCCAATGGACCATTTCCAAATGATAACGCATACAAGACCGAATCATTAAATGAATTCGTCTTGATGAAAAATTCATTACTTCAATATTACCGCATGTTTCTAATCAGTTTTGTCGAAACTAAAATGTTGCATTGAAAATAGTGCATCCAACAACAACAAAAATTGTGTACTCAATTGTCAACAATACAAATCGAAGAGTGAAGCCAAATTGTGCAGCATTGTGCAGAAGAACAAAATGAAAGAGACGGGGCAAAAAAGAACCAACGCATACCTAGAGAGCTACGGGATAAAAAGCTACATTCAATAAATATTTCAAATGGCACACACAATTGATTTCTCGTTGACCTATTACAGTGTCACTGTTGAATAAAAAAAATAAAGCTCAACGTTGGCTTGAACAAGGATGGTTTTTATAGCATTTTTTTTTATTTTCTCTTCTCTCCCCCTCTCTCTATCTCTCTCTCTCTCTCTCGTCAATTTCAAGAGGTATCGGGAAGTTTTGAAATACAGCAATTTGAGCAACGGGAATTGGGAGGTTTCATTTATGAAAACTCACACAAAAGCATAAAAGCAGCAAATAATTCATGCAGACGATTCTCAACTCGATATGTAAATGATAGAATACAAAATAACTGAGAGGAAGAGAGCGAGTGAGAGAGCAACAGAAAGAGAGAGTGCGAAATGCTGGGAAACTGAGCAAGAGAAAAAGACAGATCAAATATCTATCTCACATTGCGATCGCCCTGTGGTGAAATCCATTGTAGATTCAATGCTAAAACAATGATATACCTTTGGCTCAATTTCACAGAAGCTATGATGCAAAATACGAATTACGAACAAAAAAAATCGCAACGATAGACGAACATGAAGAAGAAAAAAACGGACAGGTACAGCGAGTGTGGATGAAAAAACCAACAACATAAATGGGTAATACTCGACCATAAAGCAAATGGTTAATATTCAACTGCAAAAACAAAACATGAATGTTTTTCTTGATTTTCTTCATTGTACTAGTTTTACATTTCGGAATGGAAGATGATGGGTAAATCCGAGGTGGAGTAGAAAATACATGGTGAAAGAGCATAAAAATCACTGAAAATAACATAAGTATAGAAAATGTACGGCAAACGTATTTGTGGAGTGTCTGGAGAGAGAGGGAGAGAGAGGGAGAGAGAGTGTTGACATTTTAGTTTTTGTTTGTTGGTTTGGTTGGTTTGGTTTTAGTGAATAACGAATTTACAACACACAACTTTATATATATATATACCCATACGACCGTAAATACAAGATTAATTACTAATAGTTCCAATTAATACACATTTATGATTGCAAAAACGCAACGTATATAAGATTTAGTCGACTAAAAAAACCGAGGCTATAATTTTTGGCTTTTTTTTTACGACAGAGAGATTCTTATGGAAAATAGTCAAACTCAGATCCACATAGTAAATCAAGTAGTGTAGTCGTGGTTTTTATTTTAATATTGAAATTAGTAGAAGTAGAAATGAGAAGTAGTTTTTTGTTTGTTGTGTTTTAGGTGACAGAGAAGATAAGAGAAGCAAGAATAAAAAACGGAAGAATTTCGCTGAGATTGCGAATCTCATGAGATATGGCAACCAAGAAATCAAATAAATAGACTTACATGTAAACAGTAATTAAATGTATAGGAATGTTATGAATAGAAGTTAGAGATTCTCATGTAAATTAGAAAACGGAAACAAAAACCAGGCAAACGATGAATTACGAAAGCCCAAATGAAAGGGAGAAAAGAAGTACGGAAATGGGGCCATTTTCTAGTTTCCGTCGCTAAACCAATCAATGAATTTGTGTCAGTTTCAAATGAATGCCTTATGAACATCACTGAAACTGGACTGAATGTTCATGTCGTCTCTGTGTTTGTTTGTTGTTGTTTTTTCTTTTCGAAATTCATTGACGCATTTAGCAGGTTAAGGATGACGCTTTCACGTCCAATCCAAGAAAAATTGAAAAACAGAAAAAGAAAAAGAGCAACGTCTAAAAAAAGAGTTTTACATTGAATTGGCCTCTGTTAAAACACTCTTCATGTAATGTGTGAGCAAGAAAAAAATAGAGAGAAGATAGATAGATAGAGAGAGAGAGAGAGGGGTTCAGATGAAAATGAAATCTTGAACAGAGATGCTTCGAAAACGGAAACAGAAACGGAAAAAAGTAGTAGAAAAGGATAGAGCAGAAGAGGAAAAAGTGTGTGTATGTTTGTGTGTAGCAATACAGTTAGAATATGTTTGAAATATATGTCCTGTATCTGTAGTAGAGCGATGATTACACATGAGATAGATATACGTGAAAAAGAAGAAGGGTGAATTCTTTTGCCAAAAATGATGAATTCTTAGCTATTGTTGTCACTGTTGGTTTTTTTTTAAAGATTGTGTTTTTTTTTTTGGTTAGTTGGTTATTTGGGAAGAGTGTTACCTAGCATGATGTGAGACCACACCTAATTTGTTAGCAACCAATCTCCACGGAGAGTAGCATCCAGTCATTTTCTTGCCGCTTTTTATTTCATTTTTGATGTTTGTAACGTAACAAGTGTTCGAATGGGGTTGTGTTAGTTTTTTTTTTTTTTTTTTTTTTCGTTCAAATTTTGATAATATGCAATCGGAAAGGAATTGCACGATTTTTTGCACGCCACATTATTGTCGATGTCAGAATTGTCAGATAAATTTGTTTTTGGTTTAAATTTGTCGTTGGTGGTTCATGGGTAAATTTTGTTTGTTGAAAAAACAACATTGATTTTGACACACACAAAAAGAAAAGTGTAAAATGCAAAAAAAGAAAGACAATATTTTTGTTGTTTAAATTTTGAATTGAATTTTCTGTTTTTTTTTTGTTGTGTTAATTGGTAAATTTTTTTCAAATATTATATCGAAAGAAAAGTTGAGAAAAAAAATTGTGAAAAAATTTGCATAAATTTAAATTTTTCAACTAGCAAACAGTTTGAAAAACGAAGCGATAACAAATTAAATTAAATTAACAATCATAACCATATTGTTGAACAGAGAGAGAGAGAGAGAGAGAAAGAGAAGAGAAGGGTGATTGATAATTCCAGAGTTGGGTGGGCCGGGAAGATATGAAATTTTTTTTCAATCATAAAATAAAAATTAAGCAAAAATAAAACGGATCAAATCAAAAGAAGGGAGAAAGCAATCGGTTTTGCTTGAACATTCGTTAAAATAAGCGTCGCCTAAAATGCTCTTTACCATTAAGGACTTACAATATATTTCGATTGTTAGTTTGGCCTGGACTAAATCCAAACCGATGATGGACAAAAAAAAACTTGCAATTGGTGTATTTATTCATGTCTGCAGATTTATATGGGAAATTTGATGCCCTCATCGCACTTCCACTTTCGAAAGATTCAGCTCGCCGTTCCCACAATCAAATGGAAAAACCGAATTGTTTCATTCCCTTTTTTATATACACTGTACAATCGAAGATGAGGTCACCAAATTTCACTTATGCTCAAGACAAGTGCTGTTTTTTGCTCTGAAGAGTTCCAATTTTTCCTACCTATGGGGGCTATGGATCCATGGATAAATGGTGGCAAATGGCCTAGTTTGGTGTGGCCTAGCGAGCCATACCGACCAAAAATCCTTTTGCTCCCATTGGGAAAATTTCGAAAATTTATCCTGAGCAAAAAACAGCACTTGTCTTGAGCATTAAAGTGCCAAAGCAATAAATAAAGTAAAAAATGAACGAGCAGCCAAGCCGAAATGGTGCCTCTACTAAGCACCACATAAATTTGCATATAGAAAAAAAAATGATAGATAACGAAATGCTCTTTCATTGCAACGGCGGTGGCAACAATATGCACAAAGCCTACGTTATTCACAGTTTACTGAGATTTTTTTTTCTTCTTTTCCTTCATTTCCGTTTAATTGAATACATTTGCGAGCAAGACTTCAACATGAGGATATGAATGTGTATGTGTATGTGTGTGTGTGAGTGTGCGATCGAGAAAAAAAAAAATCGTATAATTTTTTGTTCTAGGTGCTATATATGATTTTTTATTATTGTATCGATAAAACTCATTTTGATCTAGCAACAAAACAGTATGGTATTTTTTATTTGTTTCAACAATTTTACTCATCGTTTATTTTAAACTGTTTTTTTTGTTCTCTCCTTATCTTTTTGTGCTAAATTGCATTTCTGTAATGCTTTTTTTAGCAACAAATAAAAAAAAAACGAACAAAATTTATGTACTTCCATTGACAAAACAAAATTTTTTTATCATAATTATTCAAACGTGATGGAATGGAACATTATTATTTTACAGAATATCGTTTATCGCAAAGAACAAAAATAAATGCGGTGCTGACGAAATGCTTTAAAGTGAAACTAAAAACAAAACCAAAATAAAAGGAAAAATTTTTTCCAATGGATTCCGGTTTTTTTCATTCATTTTTATTCGGTAAGTCGAATGGATGAGGCATTTTGTGTGATTTTATTTCGATTATCCGGAATTTTTGAAACCGACTATCGTCTAGCTTTCGAAAGATATTTCCAGAGTATATGTTTGAATGTTTAATGCCTTTCAATTTGTTCCATGTGGTCAAACGTTATCCACATACTATGCTATGTTATGCATATTTCAGTTCATTTCATATTTTGGTATTTTATACTTGGTCTACTGTAAACCATAATACCATCACAGATAGAAAAAAAAACAGATGCAAGACACGTAATGGCTTTTATTTATACGAAATTACCGAGTGTGAAGTTGTGGATATATGGTCCGAAAAGTTTTAAAACTATGTTCATATGAAATATTGAGCGAACAAAAGGAAACTAAACCGAAAAAAACTATTTTTCGAATAAACGAAAATATGAAAATACGAAACCAAACTAGAGACAGCAAGAAAGACAGGGTGAGAGAGAGAGAGAGAGCGTTGAAAAACGTTTGGAATGAAATTAAAAACGAAAAATAAATGAACAAGAAAAATACCAACCAAATGGATAAAGTCAGAGAATATTTCAGATTTGCGTGTGTATATAAAAAATTGTAACTACCTGCTATTTGAGGTTTTTTTGCTGGAGCTTTTGCTATTCTGTTGGCTCTGTATCGATCGATGGCGATGGGCAATTCATCAAATAAAAGTCCATCCGAGATAGCAAGAGAAAAGTTTTTCATTTCGATGTTTTCGATGATGAGGTGAAATAACGTGTAAACAAAAATAACAGACAAAAAGTTAACATTATTAACAATGCACAGGAAATACACGAGGCGATAGAGACGAAGGGCTTTTATTTTATGCGTGTTTGATACAGTCTTGTCGTCAATTTAATTTCCCCGCTCTCACTCGTCGCTCTGCATCACATAACACACAGGAAGGTAAAGCGTAAACAATCCATTGAAAACTAAATTCATACAGGTACCTTAGTCAATTTGGCTTTGCATTCCGACGCGTGGTCCTTATAAGTGGCTAAATTAATTACAGCACCACAGCCTGCAATGGACACAAATATGGCACATGATTATCGACACCATATGAGAGAGAGAGATAGCTGCGCAAATGCGGGCAGAATAAAAGAAACACACAACAACACTTACCGTCACAATTTGTTGATTGCCCCTTACTTTTTGATTTGCTACTCTTCTTCTTGCGGAAGAATAGCGATGGCCGTTTCGTTGGCTTTTGCGGATGATCAGCATACACCTCACTTTATAAGTGTTCCGAGGAGAGACAACGAAAAATATACGAAGAAAAAAGAAAAAAAAATTAAAATCATGTTACAGCTAGACCGGAGAGTCAATCTCATTGCTAGTTGCAGCATCAACATCGTACACTTTTTTTTAATGTTCGTTTCTAAGTTATTCCTCTATATTTTCTTATTCATATTTAAACTAATGGACTTTGTCAAGTACTTTCATGGCATTCTACCCAGTTTATTGTTTTTTTTTTTTTCAACAAAAGAATCAAAAGTAGAAAAACCACTTTGCTTAATAGAAGAGTTCAGCGACAGAAACACTGAGTTTGGAACTAATGGTTCCTTTCTATCAACAAATTCTTGAAATTGTTATCTCAAATAAGATTGAGTAAGTACATGCGTATAAAACAACTGAAAAACAAAATGATTTGAAACGTTTGACAATAGTTTTTTTTTTTTGGGAAAATACCATTACTGACATGAACAAATTGAGAAAAAAAAGCGGTTTGGAGTAATACTTATTCACCCTAACTGATGTAAGATTTTGTCTCTGTTTCATTTTTTCTGTGACATTAAAACCACTTTTTGGGATGCTACCGAAAAACTAATAGATTCAAGTTCAATTTAGAATATTTCAAATACAAAAAAAATATCAACTACTAAAAATACATTGATATATTCAACGAAAGCAACACCAAAATAGAAGTATTTAAAAATGTACAAGAAAAAAGTGTTTGGTAATAAATGTAGAGCATCAACAGTATAGCCGTTTATGGTGCATGCATAACAAGATAAAAGCAATCTTTTCTTTCCTCTTTCATTGAATTAAAATGAATGAAAAATTGAAAGCAAGTTCTCATGCAAAAATTGATTACGATTTTTTTTTTCCTTCAAAAACAACGTTTTTTGAAACCCCAAATGGAATCACCCACACACACGCAGTGAGTGATGAAGTTTGGTGGTTGTGACTTTGCTGTTGTTGTTCTTGTTGTTGAACGGAACGGTGTGGTTGGAGAGGTGTACTTACATTTTATCGCGTACACAGAGCAGTGAACGGTCATCTTGAAGATTGTCATCTTCACTGTCCGAGAGGTGTCGGGATCTGGTTCATTTGTTTTTGGTGTATGTTTTTTTATCGGTTTTTCGTATGTGTGAGTGTTTGTTTTTTTGTGTTCGTGTAAAAAAAATGTGATGTGATCGGTGGATTTGTCCAAAACGTGTTGGTGTGATGTGCGGGTTTGTTTGTTTCATGTGATTTTTGTTTTGGTTATGATTATCGGGTTTTTGCAGTTGAATTTTCAAGCAAATCATAGAGAAAAAAACACATTGTTGCGAAAATAAAAAGAAAAAAAAATATTTGTAAATAAAACGAGCAAGAAAGAAAAACACATTTATATATGCAAATTTTCTACACTATACAAACTATTATAAAATCTCTATATTTAAAAAAAAATTGTCATGTGCAAAAAAGGCTAAGGGTGAATGGGGTGCAAAATGAGCGTGTTTGTGTGTGTGGTAAGTTCGAAAATCAATGAAAAAATCTCGCCGTGTTTTTCTCATTTTTTTTTCTTGAAAATTTGTGCAGCAATTTTTGAATAAAAAGCCAACAATTATACAATTGCTTTGACAGCTTTCCGCTCTAACCTTGTTACCGGGTGTGAATAAGTGTGTCAAAAATATCAACTGTGTAACTATTTCACGTTTGCCATAATCATATGTACAAAATTAATTAATTATCTATACACAAAACATGTGTCATATTTTCGGTTAGTTTTTGTATGAATGTTTATTAGAAAGCACGTGTTAACCCATTTTCTACCAGCGTCCTATTTATAGGACGCAAAAATTGCCGATTTTTTATGACTTCTTTTAGATTTTCTTTTATCCTGATCAAACGGCTTGGAATTTTCAAATGCCGTTTTACATGTGTGTTGAAAAAGGTTTGAAAAGGGTTTTCCTAGATTTTCAAGGTTTTCCAACTTGCAGTTTTCCGGAAAATGCCGGAAAATTGTGAAAATTTATAATGTATCGGAAAATTCTAAAACTTTGGGAAAATCATATTTGCGCTCTCAGAAGTATCTCATTAAAATTTCATCAAAAAATTCGAAAAAAAAATTCCTTGGTAGAAAATGGGTTAAAAATTAATTAGGCGAAAGCATGCGCAAAAATCAATGAAAAAAAGAGCAAAACGAAATAATCCATCAATTTTCGATCGTGAACTCATTGGGAATTCATAAATCGCCCAGACAATAAAGAGCCTCTCTTTATCTTAATCGCACAGCAAAAAACAGCTTCTCAAAATTCAAAGCGAATAAAAACGTATTCAAGAGAAGAAAAAAACGAGCATAATTTCATGAAGTTTAAGTTTAAAATAGCAGAAAAAACGGTGAAACAAGATAATGAACGTCATCTAAGTGTTGAGCATAGCACATAAAAAAAAATCGATAAACAACGGATGTGATCCATACTGTCCATCATTTTCATGGTGCTTTTCAAAATGGGTGGGGATAATGATTGATTAGGGCATACCACGATTGTGAACAATAAATAAGATTCACCATGAAAATCACAAAATAAAAAGAATCGTTTAAAAGAAAGAATCGTTTGAAAGAAAGAAGCGTTAAAAAACAAGGGTGAGCGATAAGTGAAAAAAAATCGCAGACAGAGGAAAGAAGAGGTTTTCTCACTTCTGCTTCTGTTTTTTCCGTTCTAATATGTTTTCCTTTTGGCCTTATTCAACAGGCAACGTGATTAGCACAATATAGAGATGGACAAAAAGTGAGCAGTTAATGCATTCACGAGTGCAGAGAGTGAGTGTGAAAAAAAAACCTCCATAAATCGCTTATTGCACTCATGGTGCATACAAAACTATAGGCTACGAGTGAAACAGACAGAGAGAAATCTATTGGCAATTTGTATACATTTATCTACTGGGAAAAATCTATCATCACACTTACGTTGGCACGGTATTCTCTTCTTTAGCGCTTTGATTGCGAGCCGGCGCTATCGATGGTGTCGATATACTTTTTTGCAATGGCATTCGATTGCATGGTATTTGTGGCACAAGATTTCGCTTCAAATTCAAACGTTCAAAATCACGCTGTGGGATTCGTTTTATCATGGTTTTTTTTTTTGTATTATTTCATGTGTTGTCATTTTTGTCGTTCGTGACACGAGCGAGAGAGAAAAATGAATTAAAAATAAGTGGGAGAGATAAAGAAAATAATAACATATAAGATGGCGTAAAAGGTGGCACACAATGATTGAAGACAAACGAAATAGAACGCTTGAAGTATAAAATTCAATCCGAAAAGAAAAAAATATATATAACGTAGAATATTGCCCACGAAAACAAAAACAGTACGTTTCCGTTCGATTGGACAATGATTACGGAAGAATATACATCATCGACTCTCTTCAAAATGTCACACGTTCTTCATCCAAATTGGATTATTCAATATCAATTGCATAATTTAGAACAGCAAAACACGGAATAAAAAAGATTGTCACAATAGATGGGCGAAACGAAGAAACAAAAAAAAAAAAAAAATAGAATGAACGTTAGAAGAAGGCCGTGTTGTGTGCTTGCTGACAGCAAAATAAAAATTTTGTGCTTTTTTTTCATGTCATCAATCATAAAAAAGGAGAAGATGAAAGCAATAAATGATAGAAAGTTAATAATGCATACTGCTAATTCGGCTTCATTCAGTGAATGTGTTGATATGCCACCGGTACTATTTCGACTGCTCCGATTGTGTAGCCGTTCAGCTCGTAACGATTCCTGCTCTTCACTATCAAGACTCGATAGACTAACACTGCATACAATAAAAACATAATCCGAACATGAACATTCAATGTTTTTTTTTGTACATTTCAAACAAGATTTGTTTGTGGTTGTGTGGCCGAACGAACATAGATTCAATAGATTTCGTATGTGGGTATGTGTGGTTTTTTTGTTATTTATTTTTTTACATCGTAAAATTGCAAATCCAATCGCGTCGGAAAAACGGTTTTTTTTTGTTCACAAAAAAAATGGGAGAGAAAAGAAAGAAATACATATTTGTTAAATGTTTTGTAACCTAAATTGTACGGAAATTCATTCGTGATTTTTGTTGTTGTTGTCTAACTACTACACACAAATCTACTAGAGAGAAATTGAGCTACTAGATGAACGGATAAAACTATCGTCGAATTGTTGTCGATTTTCGTTCTCCACATGATGATGAAAATGCCTGAATATCACCCCGTCATCCAACAACAGAAAAAAATAAACAACCATTTCTCATTGGCAAAAACGAGAGAGAAAGAGAGAGAGAGAGAGAGAGAGAGAGAGAGAGAGAGAGAGAGAGAGTAAATGAAAATACATGTCGGTGGTATTGGAATGAACTGATTGAATTAGATTTTACTGAAGAGAGTTCTAAAATTGGCTTGGTACTGATGCTGCTGTTGCTGATGTACGGAACTTGTGTTCGTCTTTATTTTCGTGCTTGAACTGCAGCTTTTATTCGTGAATAATGCTTATTGCTTTGTGTCGATTTCCATCGCATAGTATATAAATACACACTGTAAGCACTTCGTGCGGTGCTTCGTGTTGTTGTGAACCTATCGCATTGAGAATATATATCTGAAGCTGCCAATCAATACGAACTAATGGATAGCGATTCGATTTACTTTCAATTGGTTGAACGAAGTAGAAATGTCATTTAAACTGCTTCGCTGTTATGTTTTCGGATCTCTTCCCGAAATTTGTTTGCTTCTGTTTTATTCGATATAAAATGAAATGCTTCTCTTTTTCGTCCCCTCCCATCCTATCGCTCTCTCTC
Source organism: Sitodiplosis mosellana (assembly GCF_009176505.1). Taxonomy (NCBI): domain Eukaryota; kingdom Metazoa; phylum Arthropoda; class Insecta; order Diptera; family Cecidomyiidae; genus Sitodiplosis; species Sitodiplosis mosellana. The sequence goes on along the minus strand of NW_022601438.1, from coordinate 2,779,152 downwards.
TCTCTCTCTCTCTCTCTCTCTCTCGAAAAGCAATTTCAAATACTGTTGATCCAAATGGAAAAAAGGGATAAATAATTGATGTGATAAAACATCGCATTATTACAATTTTTAGCACTTTCATTAGTTAATCTGAAGTGTGAACAAAAAAAAGTTTGGGTTCAACTCTTCGATTATTGCAGGCACAATGTCCTGCGGTCCCAATATTTTGAGCACGAGTGCATTGATCGCAATGTACAACTCATAATATGTTGAAAGGACTTTGGAAAACTTTGATACATCGTGTGTATCTGGCACCAGTACACACATCTTGTTAATTTCTTAGCTTTTCGATTCGAATTTGTACCATGCGCGTGTATCGCACACCTGTTGTTGTTGCTGATTCTGCTGCTGTACATATTTTTAGAGACGAAAAAAGCGACGCTTGGAAAGAGGGAGCGAACGAACGAGCGACACAAAACAAATTATGTGGATATATTTTAGGGGAGAAAAAAAAGGATAAACAAAACTCTCGATAGATTGAATTCATCGGAAAATTGGTGAACAATTTACCCGATGGCGGTATTTGCTATCAAATAGATAGAAGGACATTTTGTTTTTGTTGTTCAATTGCTGAATTCCTTAACTCCTTTTCTCCGGTATTTTTGTGTTTTGTTATTGTTGCTGTTGTTGTCGTTCTGCCCTTTCATTCTTTTCACTCTTCTAATACATACGATTGGGCCACATTTTGGCTTTGACTTCATTCATGTCTTGTCCTATCGTGCACATGCATAACAGCCGTTTGCGAGTTTTGTCGTTCGAAACGGCACCTGATCTAAAGTAATTAACTACAAATGTATTGCTGATCGTGGTATATACGGGAGACACATAGCTCTCTGTCTTTTTTTTACATATTTACTGACCGATACATAATAATTTGATTTGTATCTTTTCTTTTCGCCACTTTGTTACCCCGCACTCAGATATTCATTTATTTACACAAGCCAAACCAAGTGAATACGTAGCATTTCGGGATTTTATGTCTACATTCATTTAAATAGGGGAGTGAACAAAAAAAAACATGTATGAGTAACAATGCTTTTTTTATCTAGAACATCTATCGGATTTTCGCTTTTTTCGGCATGTACAGTCATGGAAATTTAATTAGGACCGGCATTGAAATTTTAATTTTTTCCCATTAATTCTGTTATTTTACAAAAAAATATTCATCAAATGATGTTTATGAGAATATTTGAAGTTTTTATAAATGGACTAGAC
>NW_022601438.1:2711459-2777498 GCF_009176505.1 Sitodiplosis mosellana | reverse complement strand
GTCTAGTCCATTTATAAAAACTTCAAATATTCTCATAAACATCATTTCATGAATATTTTTTTGTAAAATAACAGAATTAATGGGAAAAAACTGAAATTTCAATGCCGGTCCTAATTAAATTTCCATGACTGTATTACATTACACAATGACGGGCAAAAGTAAAAGCATGCGATTTTCATTCCATTTTTACTTTGTTTTTTTTTCTGCTTTATATACATTTGAAATTCTGTGCATATGAAATTGGGTTCGAATGGCGTAGCATTTGGTTGGTTATATTTCGCTCAAAATTATTTCACCACTGTTTTTCTTTTCATTCAGGCAATCCGAGAACAACAAACAAATCCGATCAATAATTGTAAAATCTCTTGCTTTCTGCCACGATATCCAATCGAAAAACAAAAAGATTAGGAAAATGCGAATTTTCGATTAGATTAAAAAGTTATGAGTAACAAATATTTTCAACCATATTTTCATGGTACTTTTCGTTTTTGTTTTCATTCATCCCCCACATTTCCTATGACCGATAGCATGGATGCTTGAGCGCTAACGGTCTTCTGTTAATTGAATAACACACACACACAAAATCAATAGATCAGAGTCGGTCAGAGTAATTTAACAAAAAGCATTTCAATTCTCTCTCAAAAGTTGTGCATGGCATTACATGCGCTCGGTAGATGAAATGGAAATTCGTCAAATCTAGTTGAATTTGATGTTTAAGCGCGAGCTCTTTGTCCTTTAGCCATATCATTTAATTTCAGCATTTTTTCTTTCATTTCAGGCCGTTGAGCACCCCACCACCAAAAACCAACAAGCAAAAAATATTCAGTTTAGTTAATTTAATCTAATTTTGCGTTGCGTTTGTTGTTGTTGTGGTTGTTGCAAATGAGACGATGCGTGGGTGATAATAATGGTGGTATTTGCGGTTAATTTATATGATTTATGTGAAAATGAATTAATGTGTTAAATAGCATATAATACGGTGTTGAATTGTTGTTTATGATTGATTGTAGCTGAGCGCCACCGCAACCAGTCAAAATAAATAAAAAAAATCCATTTACCAACGGAAGAAAAAAAAATTTCATCCTGTATTTATATCTATTATATACAACAACATATATGCATGCTAAGAATAAGTTTTTTTTTGTCGCTAGAATAGGTATAAACTAACTAAGAAATGTTCGGCTTACCTTTTATGTGAGCTTTTTCCACATTCGATCGTTAAATCTTCAATGGCTGTCCATGATTTACGGCGATCATTGTTTAAGCCGATTGTTTGTTGCGTTGGCCAAATGCCATTGTTACCAGCCGCCGTCAAATCCGGTAGCGATGGACACGACGAAAACAAACGTGATGCACTCAACTGTTTGTTTGTATTGTTTCCGTGGTTTGGAATTATTTTGATTGACGGAGTGTGTGTTTATGTGTGTTTGATTGTGGTATAGTGTATTGGTTCAACATAAAAATTGTCAATATTTTTAAATGTTCGGTGCACCAAAAAAAATAAAATAAAATACAACACATTTTTGTTAGTCTGTTGTAAACAAAACAAGAACACACAATGGAATGTGATTGAAAACTCACCGCTGGATTTATTAGACCTGATGCCATATAATACTGATGATGATGATGATGGTGGTTATGATGTGACGACGATGTTGAATTTTTCATTTGAACTACACTTTCGCGAATATTCTGCAGATGATTCAATGTATCCTCTGGAAGAACGGGAATTAAAGGGGAAGAAAAATATTCAAATTTTATTTTCATTTGAAACTTAATTTTTCTTCAGATTTCCGTGAAAATCGTTTTTTTTTTGTCATATAAAACTTCAAGAATGAACCAAATGACGTTTACCTAAAATATTGTTAAATTTAGTGCCAGGACTGTGTGGTGTTACGCTAATTATTGGCACCATATTGTTGTTTATGTGGTAATTATGCTGTTGTTGTTGATCCTAAACGAAGTTTCATTTGGACAAAGTTGATATTATTATGGTTTTTTTTATGGTATTGATTCGATTTATTGGTTGGTTTACTCGATTTCGATTGAATCAATCCAAAGAAAACTAACCTGTTGAGGCGGCGACGCCTGATGTATCTGTGAATGCGGAAGCTGAAGAAAAGGGAAAAGAAGACAATTCACATGATGATATTGAATTTGATGCCAAACAGTTATTAGAATGATAAAACGATGAATTATTATCGGTGAAACCAATATTGTGATATGAGCAAAAAATGAATGAATACTGGTGATTTGAGTGAATTGAATTAATTTGTGTTTGATGATGTACATATATATAATTACCATTTTCGTAGCTGAAGTTAAACCTGCATAAGTTTTCTTTAGCCCGACGTGATTGTTATGATGAATTGAGTTTGTGCTGCTGCTGCTACAGCTACTGCTGCTGTTGTTCAAGTCTCGTTCCGTACTTAATGTCGAATGCGAATAGATTGGTTGTTGTAGTATTGTTGATGATGACGACGACAATAGCGACGACGATGTCGCTTCGTTCTTGTTATTTTCGCTGGTGGTGGTTGTGTTCAAGTAATCGGTAATTTCATCAGCATCACTGTCGTCGTCTGAAAATTTACGTTCATGTTTTTTTTCATTTTTAATATGCGAAGAGAAGAAAAGAGAAGAGAAAAAAAAAACAAATTGTAAAATAATACAATTAGAGCTTTAGAATACAGTGAAAAATGCAAATCCCAAATTGAATGGAGGACAGAATTGAATTTAGTGGAAATTATGTAAAAATGCGTGGAAAAACAAAGTAAAATACACAAAAACACATACATACATACACACGTACACAAAATGCACAACAACGTAATGAAAAGCAAAGCATAACCAAATTAGCAACCGGGCACAACTCTTGCCGCATACACGGAAACTGCTTGTGCATCTAATATTTTCCAAAAAATTTGAACCTCTTGATAATAACATTACAACCAGATTCTGTTGTTCTACGTATCAAAAGCTGAATGTATTTTGAATGCAAGGGATGGGTTCATTAAAGGATGTAAATTATAAATAAATAGTATAAAATTGTATGCGTTTGGAAGTGACATAGCGTGCAGAACTCCAAATCGATTGAACTGTGCAAAATTGAATCAATTCGTCGCAGAAAATCCTTCAAACTTCCTTTTTGCACTGGCACAAGTACTCTCATCTTCTTCAGAACGTTTTAAAGAGGTTTTTGTTCATGTTCTGACCATATTAAATTCAATTTTCTCAATGCGCGATGAGAATTCAATGAGAAACAAATGATGAAAATAAGCATATAGTATTAGGATGAAAACAAGAGACGACCTCGATCAAAATAAGCAATTTAAATGAATTCGTGATATTTTTTGCATTCCATTCAAGACGAGGATTTAGTTGCCTATAAATATGCTTTGTTAGCAGATTTTAACAGAGTGCCACGTAAATCGTACGAGAGATCATTCAGTGTTCGCATTGTTCTAAGGGGAAACAACGGCAGTAACTGAAAAATGTGCCTGTGACGCATTTTGCGATAAGCAAATACGCGTTATCAGCTCGATTCGATGTTGAATCGATTGCTGGTGCTCAGATTGTCTGCTTAAATACTGGTTTGCGATGAGCTAAACATAACATACTCGCACCCTTCTTTCCGTTTTTTGTTTTGATTTATTTTTCACTTTTGTTTTTATACATACGGAAAATTGGTTGGATCATCGTCATTTCTTTGCATATCTTCATAGAAATTTTGGTCACAAATTGTGACTCACAATCCCATTGTATCATTTACGTTTCAACATTCCAATTGTTTCTAACGTTCATCATTTGAACTATTTTCATTTCGAAAGGTAGTGAAAAATTTCGAAAATGAGAAAAGAAAACCCATTCTATTCTCAGAAAAAGACCAACCATTTGTCAATTTCAGTATGGAAAATGTACACCGTTTTTTTTTCCTTTCGCTTTGCTGTATATTATTTCATCTAAGCATCCCGAATAAATTTCGAGCTTTGCAATCGTAATCAAGTTCTCCGTTACCTGGGAATGATTCCTGTTGACATTTGCCATTAAAACAATTTCCAGCATATGCATTTTGAGCTTCGTACGCTATAAATACCTGGCACGTTATCAGTGCTTGAGCATTTTCTGCTCTTTGTGTGTTTGTGTGTGTGTGTGTGTGTGTGCGCTTGTGTTAACACAAGTACATAGTACATACATGTGCAATTCATGTGGTTTCATCGATTTTTTTGTGTGCTGTTATCATCATGTTATATATATATATATTTACACTTACGAACTCATAAAATGACATTAAACGTTTTTAAGTACTATGGCTACAGATTCATTTGAGCTTTTATTGATGTTAATATTCTGCTTTTAATGTTCAGTGGCTGTTGTTTCGCTCTCTCCCTTTCTATATTGAGAGCGCAAGTGAGCGCCCAAAATATAGGCTCGTAAACAATGAATAAAATGTAAGCGTAAAATGGTTTTACAGAAGCATTTGAAAATTAAGCGGGTAACGAGTAGCAGCAGCGACAACGGCAACACAAACTTAAATGGGCATTGGACTTAGGAAAGATATGGCAGTAAATAAGAACTTGAAATGCTTCAATAATAAATAGAGCACATTGTCCATTGTTTTCAAATTTCATTATAAACAGGCGGCGACGACGTAAACAAGCAGTAGCAGAGAGAGAGAGAGAGAAAGAGTAGCAGCTCAACATTTAAAACAGGTAAATAAATGTTTTTAAATGGTACATAGAAACATGCTATTGCCTCCGCTGCTGCATCATATCATTAAATCGTTTTTGTTTTCGAAATTATCAGCCCTTTGATCTCCGATTCAATAATCGTCTATTTCTTCTTCTTTGTCGTTGCATGGATGGATTCTTGTACGGCTTTTTTCATCCCGAGGAGAACTGTGAATGGAGTCGCAAAAGCTCTTTTTTCTTCTCATTTTTGGAGTAAATATGCGAGCAATTAAAACGCGTAGGTTCTTATTGTATGTGTTTTTGTGTGTGCTGTGTACATGCGCTCATACAAATTGTCGAAATTACAAGAAATTCAAATACGCTTCATAGCATCGATTAAAATATATGGCCAGAATCGCGCGTCGAACAAAATACCAGGGGTGGAATTCTAAGTCATTCCACCAAAATCGTTCGGAATTATTTTTTTTCGTACATAAGCCATATTGGAGTGAAAGAGAGAGATTCCACTATTTTTCAGCGTTCCAACGGAATTATTCCGATAACTCAAGGAAGAGTGGAATGTGTGAGAAATAATTCCGGTGGAACGCTGAAAAATAGTGGAATCTCTCTCTTTCACTCCAATATGGTCTTATGTACGAAAAAAAAATAATTCCGAATGATTTTGGTGGAATGACTTAGAATTCCAGCCCTGCTCATTCGAGCTCGCATACACACAGCACATTTTTTTCGTCATTATTCTGTTATGTTCGTTAGCATATATGCTTAAGAAAAAAAAAAACAGAGATCTTTACACACCAGATGATTGCACAACATTCTAAATGCATTACACTCACGTACAAAATAGTCACATACCTCTTCCTCTATGGCAAAAGCATTACCATTTGTCGCGTATGAGTTTGATAGCAGACATCAAAAGCATTTCACAATAATCGTACAAAAACACACACAGCACATAAAAACGAAACCCAAATATATACCCCAACTCTTGCACTCACTCTCCTTTCAGCATCCACGACCAACGCACTCTCTTCTCGGGTATCTTCACATATTTTCATTTGTCATTTCTACATAAAATTCCACCCTTTGTCACAATGGACAGCGTTCACGCGTGACTAACACAAGATGAAATATTTTAACCTTTTTTGAAATATTAATGTAATGCTCGAAACGTTATCTCAACCAAAGTGTCTGTAAATTGAAGTGACTGTTCTAAAGCATCTAATTCCCTGAGGATGGAGGTCGTTGCCGAAGAGTCCACTGAAAAACATCTTTTTCGCACAGCTACAATACTTCGTATAGCTGAACATGGAATAATTCTCAAAAAGAGAATAGAATTGACCACAATAGTAACGGTAATTTTTGCAACCAATCCATTCGTCTATTATAAAATATCATTCGCACTCATTTATTCGTTTCGAAAGAATTGTTCATTGTTCCTAATTTGTTTTTTTTTTCTAATTCGTCAAAAATACAAAGTTCGAAGGCACATTATTGTGTTTTAAAACTAAGGAACTCATTTATTCTCAAGAGACTTGTGAATGGATTCACTTTTCTTTTTGTTTTTTCTCTCCAGATATTGTTGTTATAATAAAAGCAAACAATGTTGTTGAGCTTCGTCGACCATCTTAAGCTATAGAAAGGTCACTGTTAGGTTTGTTATGTCTTTTAATCCGTCCATTTTGAATGGTGTTTTTTGAAGGAAAAAAAGATTGCGTTTGTTAATCCATTGATTTGATACATTTTGATTGCCTTATTAATGAAATTAATTCTAAACTAATTAAATAGATTTTTTGTTAATGGTAATTGATTTTGATGACTGATATGCATAGTTGAATACGAAAAGTTTGAGAATATATACGTGCAAATGTGACTGACTTCACACGCAGCGATAAGAGTACCCGTGTGCAAATAAAATGACTAACAGTCACTCAGTTGTATGTAACTGTACCCGTGTGAAAAAATAGTAACTGAGCAGTCAGTTAACTAATTTGGGACAAAAATGACTTACTTTGATTGATATTTCAGTACAAAGTGTAGTGTAAGTCTATCATAATTAACTGAAATCATTTGAAGTTACAAGTCAATCTAAGTTGCTTCATTTGGGACCAAGTGATTTTCTTAGAACAAAAATATAAATTCAATCAACTAAAGTCAACTGAAGTTATAGTCAGTCAGTCATTTCTTTTTCACACGGGTATGTAGTGATACACAACTAAAACTGCAAAGTTGATTAAAATCATGCGTTTTGTATAGAGACAATCACGTTTAGTTATTTTTTCAGTCAGTCAACTAATTTGGGACATTTTGACTAAGAGTGATTTGTGATTAACCCTCTGATCGTTTGTTGCGTTTACACCGTAACTTCGTTTCATGGGGCGTACAGCGCCCCAAGTGCATTTTGAATCAAAACTTGATTGCAATATGAGATAGCGACTTAGTGTCTTTGACAAAGTTGTAGTACTCAACCCGCTCTATAACTTTGCTGAAGACACATATTGCTTATCTCTTATCAGTTCCGCGAAATACGCGAAAAACCGCGAAAACGTGAATTTTCGGCTCCTCATTTTTCACGGAATTGACAAGATATAAATGATGAGTGCCTTCAGCAAAGTTGTAGAGCAAGTCAAGTACTACAATTTTTTGAAGACACTATCTCCTTATCTCTTATCAGTTCCGCGGAAAATGATAAGAGAAAATTCGCGTTTTTCGCGATTTTTCGCGTAACTGATAAGAGATAACGAATTGGTGTCTTCGGAAAAGTTGTAGTATTTAGCCGGCACTACAAATTGGCCGAAACAGATATCGCTTATCTCTTATCAATTACGCAATATACGCGAAAAACCGCGAAAGATCTCCCACCATATGGGGTTTTTGATAATTTTTTTTGCTTGACTGATAAGAGATAAGTGACATCTGTGTTCAGAAAAGTTGTACAGGACCACAAGTACTACAGTTTTCCACATGCTTTATTTCGTTATCTCTGATCAGTTATTTATTTATTTATTTATTATTTATTTCTTTATTTGATTCGGTATTTGTTCAGAAAACATATACATGCTGCCCGAAGGCCAATTATAGTTGTTTTTTTTTTACATTTTCATCCTTAAATCTATGTGTATATGAATAAAAAAAATATCATCATAATTATTAACATCAAAATTCCAAAATTCAAATAAATATGTAATTTTATAACAAAGTAAGATAAAAGAAAAAAAAAAAAAATAAGATTTGCATACATCACTATGATTTAATTAAATACTTTTCGAAATGTTTGCTAAAATTTTTATAAGATTTTTTTTCTTTAATTTCATCTGGTATGACGTTCCATAGCTTGGGTCCACCGATAAATAAGCTAGATTTATGAGTGTTTGAGTGAGGTTTTTGTATGATGAGTTTGTTTTTGGATCGTGTATTATTTTCGTTATGTCGCAATATATCATTTAAATATTCAGTTAAGTGAAAAACCGCGAAAAACGCGAGATTTCTCTTATCATTTTTCGCGTTACTGATAAGAGATAATGACTTAGTTTCTTGAGCAAAGTTGTAGAACACAATCTGCTCCATAGCTTTGCTGAAGACAGATATCAATTATCTCTTATCAGTTCGTCGTGATAAATGGAAAACCGAATATTTGCGTTTTCGTGGTTTTTCGCGTATTTTGCGGAACTGATAAGAGATAAGCGATATCTCTCTTTAGTAAAGATGTAGAAGACTTCTAGTACTACACATTTGCCGAAGACATTAAATCATTATCTCTTATCACAGTCAGTTTTCATGAAAAAATACAATTGGGGCGTCGTACGCCCCATGAAACGAACGCGCGCACATGTGTTGTGGGAGGCAATATCTCACACATTCTTACACATATGCACATGAAATTTCACTGACATATAGCTTAAGGTTCAAGCTATCGAATGGTACCTATTTCAATGTGATTTTTCGTTTTTTGGTACTTTTATTCGAGGTTCAAAGTCGCCTCGGGCGTTGTACACCCGACAAACGATCAGAGGGTTAAAGTTAACTGCAGTTGCTTACTTTGTTCGAAACAAACACTTTAAGTCAGTCAAAATGTCCCAAATTAATCGACTGACTAATCAGTCAAAAAATTTCCACAGGGTAAGGAAGCATTGACTTTGATATGACAAATCATCGGATAAATTCCACCTAAGATATATGATTTTGGTGCTATGACATTAAATGCCAATCACTTTCCAATTTGACGGAATGTGTTTACCTCGCTAAAGCCATACAAAATTCGCATACAAGTGGCACGGCAGGTGTTGCTATACATTGAAAACAAAACAGAACAAAAAAAAACCACATTCATTGAAGGAAAGAAGATGTGTTTTAAATGCACATTCTGAATTGACCGACGTATTATGTGGATTTTCGCATGTATTTTTCGTTTGAAGATTTTTTCATCTTCTTCTTCTTCTCCTTCTGCTTATTCTTTATTTAAAAGCAAAGCCATATAAACCAAAAAAAAAAAATGTTAAATCAAAACCTTTTAAGTTTCAATTAACCTATCCGTTTATCTAATTTCTGTTCTTTTGGTCATATAGTAAAAGAGTAGCGCATAAAACGGCTATCGTCACGTTTTATCAAGACACTTTTAATTGGGATGCAGACTAACGGTTTTCGTTTCGAATGAAACGATTATGAAACGAAATGACGTTAAAAACTGGAATGTGTATTTTGGTTTTGAATTAATTACATAATGAACGCGTCAAGCTTTCGGTTCGGTCACATTTGTTAAAAAGAATTTCAAGTAAAGTCTGTTGCCGTAAGAATAAAATTTGTTGGTTTAGAAGTGTGGCCGATGTGAATTTCAATCTTTTCTTTTTCAAATCTCTGTTAAGACATTCCAGTGTAAGCAAACTAACGACCACCATGTCCGCATCCATTCGATATGTATCATGAAACTACTTAACTGAATGAATTCATTGTGAATCAAAATGAAAATGTTCGTAATGAGAAATTCGGTTTTGGGTTCGCTACATATAGCGCGCAACAAGTAAATGAATCCGAAATTGTGACAGACAGCAAAGGGAGTGTTCGCTTCAATTGATTGGTTCTGCTTAAGGGCATCAACAATCGCAGGCACGTGAAGGCACATACACGCACACAATGACTAAATCCAGTGAACATATATATACATATCCAATGCGCGCAACAGCTCTTGTATCGTACACAAATTTCATATAGTTGGATGGATACCTGTGGATATTGGGTGCCGTTAATTCGTTCCATTCATTCAGTCGAATTCCTCTTATGTATTTTTCAACAATTATGGTTATATTTTTCGCCAATTTGGCACGGGATCTCTCGCTTCTCATTTGTTGTTGATTTCTTTTTTCACCCAGATCTAGTACAACTCTTACTATCTTTTCAATCGAATGATTTTCGTGATTTTGTGTTGCTTAATTTGTTAGTGGACACAAAACTCGATATATGGCTGTTTGTAGCAGTGACTATTTGCAATACAGGAATACTGATACATTTTTTTCGGTACAACACACGCTAGAACATTTGTTTTGGTTTTTCGTACATTTTATCTATATTCAGAGTCACCAAAAACCGTATCGATTTTGTGCCGTATAGAGGGATATCCAGATCACTATCAAATTGTTTCGTTCGAGAACAACAAAAAAACAGTGGACGTATTCAATCATTTATTAAGAATATCTTGAACGCTATTCAAATCGCTCTTTTTTTTCTTCCCTTTCACTTCTTTTCTCCATTGTACATTTTGTATACGAGGATGTGTGTGTGTGTGTGTGTGTGTGTGTGTCTGAGCACTGGGCTTCAAGCAAAATTTTGCCTCGAGTACACAATCCAGATATTTCTTCTCTATTGATTGTACTTTATTCCGAAGGTAATCGAATCAATGGCTTTCGCAGAAAATCATTGACATGAGTAAATCCTTGGAGCCCATTGAAATCGGTACAAGAAAAAAATCTATAAGTTTCTTATGAACAACCATTTGACTGAATAATATTGTTGATTTTCTCTGAATATTCAGTTTCTACTATTTGCTCATCGAATATGAAAGCTTCGCATGAAGTCGCATAAAATAAATGTACGTATCAAACGAATATACCGAAGCAAATTAAATATAGAAAGAAAATGGTATCGATGCAAGAAAAAAAATGATAATAAAAATAACATAGTTATTGAAGCAAAAACAACATTGAATAAAATATTATTTGGCGACTTTTCAAACGATACAATAATCATGCACGGAAATTAGTGAAATTTTTTTTTATTTACAGCTTGAGATGACCGAAGGATAGACATTCACGCACTAATTATGCTGAAAATTAACGAAATCAAATTCGAAAATAGCATTGCATAATCCAGGCTCCGTTGCACTCTCTCTCTCTCTCTCTCTCTCTCTCTCTCATGTGCTGATGAGCTTCATCGTGATGATCATAAGTTGTACAAAAATAGATTTAATGAGCTATGGAAACACTTGAATCAGTAATGACCTTGACGGAAATATTTGAATGAGTACCAACATCCAACAACACTCTTATTTGCAAAAAAAAAACTCCTGCTTATGACAAATATAGCAAAAAAAAAAAACAGAAGAGAAATGGTGCATGGCCTTGTTATCAACAGTCCATACATTTCATTGTTTGTTTTAAGTCGTTATATTTGCAGTTTACATCGCATTTATTCAACGGATGATTTATGCGCTGCATGCAACTATTCAGCTGGCAACATAAAGAAGTTCCGCTCTTCTTTAAATTAACATTGACACAATTAAATGACAATTATAAATTGTCTCTTCATTTTTTTGCTAATTACGATTTACTTGATGTTTTCGCCATCGGTATGAAATTGATAGACTTCGTTTTGTATTCGATGACCAAAAATCACCATTTGATCCTTAATAAAAAAAAAACAACAAGCAATGAATAGTTTGGTGCATTTTCATTATTTTCATCAGAATCGAACCATTTCCAGATTAAATACATTGACTTAAGTAATCCGAGGCGATAAAATTTCAATGGGTGCAGTGTTGACACTGCAAACGGTATGCTCTATGGGGAATGGAAGGACGAATTTGCCGATTGGGCCTTTGGTTTCAACTATCCAAATAGACAAATTTTTCGTTTCGTTTGTAAATACAGAGATCGAATATTTGCTTGTGAATGCAGGTATTGCAAACCCAAGTTTCAAATCAAATATCTCCCATGTTGCCTCGACAGAATTCATAGTGAAATTTTCACGCTGGTTCCCCTGTATCCGGATACTATTCGTATGACAAGTGCAAATAAATGTGTTTGCACTATTTGCTCATATCTCAAGTTTTTTTCCCCATTTTTTATGTCCCATGGCGAAAATACACATTGGATAGTAAATTTTCGGGAAAATGTTTACGATCTGATCGGGCTGTAGACGTAAGTCATTTTTTTATATGTGCATGTGTTTAAATTCATGTCGATGCAAATTTTATTGCATTGTAAATTGCTTTATCTCTATAAAGTTTTATCTCTAGTATGGGCAAAGCCAAACAGTTATCGTTCGCTTGGATTTTCCATTATTATTGGAAGCGCTGCAAGTGCACATGCTAATCTTATATGCAAAATCGTTCAAAATTGAAAATTATTCGACGAAATGAAAAGGCATCGAGAAATGATAGATAAGTATAAAAAAATGGGATTATACACTACCCGAACAGTATACCCAGGAAAGAAAGAGAGAAACTCCGTCCTCAATAAGTAATCACAGATACCAGGCTACACTAATACTTATAAACACATGCTTAGCGAGTGAGCGAGAAAAGATGAAGAAATAAAATGTAGCCGCCACTGAGCCACAAATATGTGTATTTCGATCGAAGAGCATTTATCCAAAAGCACATTTCAAGCTCTATACTCAACTCTGCTCGATGCTCAGCTTTGTCTCTCTCACTTCCTCTCTTTTAGCTCTCGCTCTCGTTCTTCTGCCGTTTTTTCAATGTCAGCGGCAGCATTTTCCTTTTTATATACACTATTGGATGGCAAATGATTGATGTAATGGAGGTATGGAGCACATGTAAATCCACGCCAATGCGTTCACTGTCCGCTACACTTTTACCACAATCCCGATGCGAAATAGGAAGGGAGCGAGCGAGCGCCGGTTTGCGTTACACATTCACTAGTTCACATGTACACACATCATACAATCAACTCCACTCTTCAACTACATAAACGGTTGCGCTAGAATCGAGATTACATGCCAAAGGTACAAGGGTTTTGTTTGACTCTTAACGGGCAAAAAGGGAATGTGAGGCAGAACAAGAGCGACGAAGAGAGAGAGAGAGAGAGAGAGAGAGAGAGAGGAAATCGAATCAAGAACGCTGTATCCAGTCGGATAATAAATTTGTTGTTTCTGGGTTGTCTCAGTCTCTCTTAGGGGGTTCTTATGGTTACAATATTGACTAAATACAAAAAAAAAACCAAAATGCTGATGAGCTGAGAGCATTCTGAATTCAGTGTAGCGTCGAAAGCATGTGACGCATTTCGAATTATCTGAAATCGATTCTTAATACACACAGTCACATTCACATTCACATTCTCTCCCTCTCAATCTTAATCTCGGGCTGTGCAAAGCAAAATAGTGGAACAAATGAAATTTTATGTAAAATTTTCAGAATGTTTGGTGAAATAGCGCGAGCTTACTCTCAAACGAAATGGATAAAAACCACTCGTTGCTATTGCATTGTGTGCAAAAATTCCGTTCGCATGGGCTCCAAATATGACACCTATATATCCCTATATTATATGAACAATTCAGAATAAAACTGCGTGCAGCCCAAAGGAAAACCATACGAAAATTTCCGCCGCAAAAAGGATTCTATGCGTTGTACAAAAGCTCGGAATAAATTTCGGCGCCGTTATTGTAATCACGAATCAAAAGTTCGAATGTTGTTGTAACAAATGCGAAGAATGTCGCTTTTGCAACGGCAACCAAAATGAAAGTGATTTGGTCCCCTATCTCTATATGCGGAGAGATTGAACAATGTACTTTGATTCCTGGCGCTTCATGTGTGCCAGCCTATGTGGTTAAAGAGAATATCGATTGTGTATCAACATTTGTACATACTTTGTTCATTTGTGCACACGTATTTTTGTTTGTTTGTTTATTTGATACACATACATAATGTTACATGCAGATGGTTCTGCCTATTTTTTGCTCTTTGTTGCTCTACTTGTGTATGTGTCCCATTTGCCATTGCCTTAAAGCTTAGCTATATTTTTGAATTCGGGTAATTTTCCTCCTGTTTGACATTGTCTGAAAAGCAACAGAAATATTTGTGTGTTGGCTGCTGTTGATGCGTCGTATGACAGAGATTGTGTTTGTGTGTGGTGGAGTCGGCTTGGAAAGCTGATGTCAGCCAGTGAGTGTATGAACCAGCTAATCGATTTAGTTTGTGGTTTATACTTGTTGAAAGTTATAGTTTTTGGAGCGATTGAAAAAGTTTCAATTGATGTTCGAAAACCATTTTCAGCTCAGATAAGCTGTAACATAACACTAACTCAAGGTCATTGAAGAAATCTGGAACAACGTCAGTTGCACACCAGTTGTATGAAACTACTAACACAGCAAAAAAAAAACTGAAGGCAAAAAATGGAGTATTCCACACTCGGAATTTCACTCCATTCAATGGATTCTTGGTCAATTACAAAACAAGTACAATATAGACACGTCAAACACATTTAATATTCCTTTTATATTTTGTATGCATTCCACCTCCTGGTTGCCAGTGGATTTCGAACTTCAAAAGAAGGTTCTCGTTTTTTTGTGTCGTTGGTTCACAAGGAGAGTGTTTGTTTCTAATGAAAATTCTCATGCTTGAGCATTTTTTTTTAATGAAATCTGCCTTTCTTCTGCGCAAACTGGTTTGTGTAAAGAGCATATGCTTATGCATTATGTGACCACTCAGTTTTCTTGCAAACTAACCGATAAATGCAATTTTAATGCTATTTCATAAGAATTTCCGATCAAATAACTCATTTTAATCCATCGTTATGAAAAAAAAAAACCGAACAAATTTTCGTGGTTAAAGCCTAGTTTACAGTTCGCCATGCGGAAAAAATTGAAAATTTCAAATTAATTTTTTGCCTCATCTATACGTCCTATCGTAATGATTCCGAGAGCAAATATTTGTGTCTTGGGGTAACCAATGCATATAACACATAGCTTACCCAAATCGAAGTAACCGAGTCGCTAAAAATGTAAATTGATCGGTAATTGTTTTGAATGCCAGAAAAATCGCATTCACCTCGAAAATTTTGTCGAGCGGAGATTTTTGTATAGACATTTTTTTTCCGCACGGCAAACTGTAAACTAGGCTTAACGTACAATATTTAAATTAACCCTTTGATGCACAATTCTTTGTTTTTGAATCATTTTGATATATGTTTTGTGCCACGATAAATTGAGAAAGACCTCATACTTAGATTTTTGAAAAATTGCGTATTTGTCGAGAAAATCGGAAAAGAGTCAAAAGTGTCAAATCACTATAAAAGCTTGAAAAAATTAAATTTCATAAAATTAATGATGCAGAAAGTTAAATTGATGTGTTTTAGTCCTACGAGTCCTAATTTGACAATTGAAAAGAATGAACAAACCCACAAGATAAGAGGAGGAAAAATGTGGAATTCTGCTATAATTTCGCATTTTTTTTACAGCAGTACATGAACAGAAAAAACTTTCCATTCAGCCAGCCGATTGTAGCCTGTGAAGTATCAAATGTAAGCTAGTTCCCTACATTTGTTTCCAAACAAGAATGTAAAAATATTCAGTGGTTTCAT
This sequence comes from Sitodiplosis mosellana, assembly GCF_009176505.1. Classification (NCBI taxonomy): domain Eukaryota; kingdom Metazoa; phylum Arthropoda; class Insecta; order Diptera; family Cecidomyiidae; genus Sitodiplosis; species Sitodiplosis mosellana. The sequence goes on along the minus strand of NW_022601438.1, from coordinate 2,762,005 downwards.
AGCTATAGCGTCTGGCGTATCTGGTTACTTTAGGAACCGAAATGTGATAAAGGGTTAATGAATGTTGGAGTTTTTGTGCACGTAGTAAAAATTCGTCCGAATCTCCGACACATTCCATTGATTGAAATCAATTTTTACCACTCAATCAAGCTCAACTTTAACATTCAATTGAGATCAAATCAAACGATTTCGATGCGGAAAAATGGCATAAAACATTGCATATCGAAACAATTACACTTATAAAATCGGATATGTGTTTTAAGCCGTGCAAACTGCACACACACACACATACACATACAGCGTCAGACCAACGTCAACCGCATCCATGGAAATCAATTGTGAATTTTCAACTGAAACTCATTTTAATTGAATCGGCACAATTCAATTTTGTTACCGGTCGTCCCACTGCATCGCTAATCGACAATGGAGGCGCATGAAATGAAAACGGAAATACTGTTTGTCCATTTGATTTGCCAGCATCCGTATCGCAATCGAACGGTTTGTTTGTATGTGTTGAATCGTCATGCTTTATAATCTCATCAATTGTAATGCCAAATATACGGAAAATTAAATTGCTATTTCATCGGAAAATGAAATACGGAGGCGAGAAACGAAATTGCCACCAATTTGGTTTTATTTTGGACATTAAATTTTCCATGGTCAACTTATAATGAAGCTGTATCTTCACGCTCAGAACTAAACCGTATTAAAAGTGATCAGGTAAAAAATATGTGGGAAATTTCAACGCAATAATGTTACACATTTACAGGAAATGCAAACAGAATACGCCTATTTTTTCGGACTTTCGTTTGAACGAAAAACATCATGTGAAATGTGACAGAAAATATAATAATGAATTGACAAAAACTAATGCAAATATGAACATAGTAAAATCATTGAATGGTTATAAAACTCATGATACACGCGGTCGTGTGGTTGAATTGAGTTTGTAGCACCATTTGAATGGCCCGAACAAAAATAGAAGAAAAAAATTTAATTGACACGGTGTTGCCTCTCTGCAGTGTGTCAATATCACACACTTATAACTGTCGATGAATCGTTTTCTTTTTCTCATCAAAACAGAGAGAAAGAGAGAGAGAGTGAGAGAGAGAAAGAGATGAAAAAAATTGAGGATGCCTTGAGAAAGTGACGACTTTCCAAATAGAAAAGGTCCAATGCATGTGTAGCTGTTTGATTTGATTCAATTTGATAGAGCCGATAAATAGAATTCTATGCAAATCTCATTCAATGAGATCGTAAAAATGGGCATAAATAATAATTAAATAATGATGGCATCGCATAATTTTCATCACCGATGCGTGTCAGAAGAAGATGTGGAGAAAAAAACACCGTCAAACCAGAATGTGGCCGATGTGTTGAAAAAAAAACTTCATCATCAAGAGTATGATTGCTTTAGCCCAGAATCGTTCTTCTTCATCACATCTTCGTCGTCGTTGTCGTTGTGATGATAAAGAAAAAGAAGCCAGAGAAAATTATATGGGAAGTAGAAATGAGCTGAAAGCGAAAACTCTCTTCCACATGAAATGATAACAAAAACCGTGCTCAAAGCGTCAAAAGACTATCAATTAGTCAGTTAGATCAAGTGAATTGATACCGTATGCTCTGAGCGAGCGAGCAAGTGTGTGTGTGTGTGTGCGAGCGCATTCGCATTGCACGAATAAATCGAGTAAATGATGACGGAAAGTTATTTGCATATTTTTATATTAACACACAACACGGCATCATCATCAGCTTCATTTTAATGTGCCAAGTGGTGTTGGGAAGAGGAACGACAACGGTAGCAACGGCGACGACGGCAAAAATCATCCGATGAAAAACGAACGGGGAAACAATTGTATGTTGTTGCAGAAAGTAAGATTGCCATAAATATTCATAATCATGAACAATGAGGAGTACAACAGAGTAATTAATGACAAAGGCATTGCAATTAGGTGAATTAAGAGTTTTTCTTTTCGTCATCATCGTCGTCGTCGTTATACACACATCCAAATCCAAACGAATCTCGGTGGCGATTGACATGACAGACGTTGTGTTATTGCGCGCACATTTGTGAATGACGTATTCACAGAGAGATAAAGATGCAACAAGCGTTCTTATTCTCTCTCATCCTCACAATAATGTGTGTGTTTGTGATTTAATTACGAAAGCTCTTGAATTTTTTTATTTGTCGCCCATTCAAAAAGCAGCGAGATGTTGTGCACATTTTTACACCACACTCTTGAATGCTCGTTTTTTTTTCTCAGAGAGATTTTTTGTTTGTTTGCTCCGTCGTTCAAATCAAAGCTTTATTGTTGCCACTTCAAAATATATATGTCTCAATTTGCTTATGCAACTTTCGACGAAACAAATTAGCTTTTGGAGTGTCAATAAGAGAGCAACCAATTGCTTTGAGTGCATTTTTTTTTCGTGTGCAATCGTGACTCTGCTCCACATTTACGTGTGTAATACTGAAAAAAAAATTATCACGCCGTTCAAAGAGCAGAAGTTTAGCAAAGTTTTTCTTTCGTCAACTGTTACAACATTGTAGTTGTATTCTCACAAGCATTTCAGAAGCCAAAATTTTTTATCGAGAAAAAAAAAACGAATAGTTATTATTTAAGAAAACGACTTCTATTCCGATCAGAACATTTTGTTGGAAATTTCTTCAAAAGCAATCATAGAATTGATGTTTTATTTCACCTCCATCACATAAAGTGCTTGAGATATGTGCATAATTGTGTGATCGAAATAAGTTTGAGAGTCCAACTTTGAGTGATATCGAAGGTTTTTCTCTTTCAACTTTTCCCGTTCGGGGACTCGTTTCAGCTTTGCCTCCGTATTTGGAAAAATTGCATTCGATTTTTTAGAATTCTATTTTTCTATGCTGCACATGCAAACAACACGGAGAGACCGTTTGTGGGTGTGTATGTGCTGCAATTCATCTCATTCGGATGCATTGTATGCTGAATGTGCAGTTTTGTGTGTGTACTAAAATGCCAAGTTTTCTATGTGTTTAACCAAAGTTTTTATTGATGTTAGTTAAAAATTGATTTGCTTTGAAGATTTTGTTGAGGTATAATTTCGATTAAAGTGGTATTAGTTTTGTTAGAATATTTCCCATTTAAATTGTCACAGACATTTTTGTTAGTTAAAATAACGGGTGGTAGTTTGATTAGTTGACCCCATAAACCCAGTGAGACTTCATTCGAAGCGGATTTATTTACCTGATGAATTTTGTACAAGATGTTCAGTGGCCCCATCATTGAAATCCATTTTGGAATTTCGCTCTGCGTACTTTAATTTATCTAAGCGCAACGGTTTTAGCACCGGTCAATATCAAAATGCACCGTCGAAATGTTGAAAATTGTATGCCAAACGTCTTCGTTGTCACTGTGATATCGTTAAATATTTTCTATTTATTAGAGTTGAAAGTAAAAGATTTGTTTTTTTGTGTGTGTGTGTGTGTGTGTGTGTGTTTGTTTAAATTTGAATAATGATCGTATCGAACAAAATTGTTGCCTTATTTTAATTCTCCTTCAATCCAGATAGAATTGAATGAATTGTGTTACGTTTTACACGCGATTTGGAAAGAATACGTATTCTATAAGTTCGTGAATATTGTTGTGTTCGATTGATTGAAATACACCATTTGGTTTCGTTTTTGTTACATGTGAGTGTGTGTGTGTGTTGCATTCGGGTGTGGGTGTGAATAAATTCTGGTTCATTGTTGTGCTATCATTATTTTGCCATTGTAACTCATTTCACCATGACTACCGTTATTGCAATTTATTTATCTCTCTCTCTCGCTCGCTCGCCCGTGCTGAATGCGCGCTCCTTAGCTGTCATTTCACATTTTTGCTCGTTTCTTTTCTCTCAGTCAGTCAAAAACAGTAACAGAATAAAGTGGAAGCGTACGAGACAGCGATTGAGGAAGACAGACAGAGAGATATATAGAGAGAGAGGGAGGGAGGACGGAGAGTGTGAAAGAAAAGTTAAAGAGGAATGAACAACAACAACAACAAATAGTTGAAAAGAAAGAGAAAATATTCTCCATATGATCAAGAACGAAACTATACATTATTCATTATTTGATGTCAAAAACATGCACACTTCGTTTTTGTTGAGTGAGAACCGAGTGAGCTGTGAACGCTCATGGGAGGTTGTTGGACTCGCTTTTGTGTTGTTCTCAACAAAATAGTTAACTAACCAAATCCTTAAGAACCGGTGGAGAGAGAGAGAGAGAGAGAGGAAAGTAGATTCCCGTTCAAGGTAGTCGGTTTTTTTGGGGCCAATAATACCCATACCACAGCATTTCTTTTTGTTTTAATTACAACTTTACTTTTAATGATGTTACTGTTTCGAAGAATCATCTCTTCTTTAACTTTGTGCTGTGCAAAAGTTCTAAACTCATTTCGAGAGATTTGCTAAGTGCTGAACATTTCCAATGGAAAGTTCAATCATAAAAAAGGCATTTTCAGTTTTTGCTTTATTTATTGCACAGATTATACTGTACCAAAACTGTCAACAGTCTATTCCAACAAACGGCTAATAATGATAAAACGCAGCTATCATCTGGATCAGACACGAAACATTATCAGATAACAACTTTTGAACAATGTCAAAGATCATAAAAAGATACACTTTGAAGATTTACATCGAAGTTTAAAGGGTTTTTGAAAACATGATTCACATTGTTCATGCGAGCGCGTACATTTATGCGTATGTTTGTGACGAATTTAGTTTGACGCAGGTTGAAAGTATGAAAGAGACGAAAATCATCAGAACATCGATTTAAATAATCGATTCGTATTATTTTGCATTTGAAATGAACTTTGGTTATCATTTACTTCCATCGAATGAGTTTAAATACGTATATTTTAGTCAATGAACAACGGTGGATTCTTTTGTCGTCAAATTTCATGAAAAACAAGAACCAAATACCAAAAGCTTATAGCCATGGGTTTGTGATGTTTTCTTTCTCTCTCTCTCTCTCTCTCTCTTTCTCTCTCTCTCTCTCTCTCTCTTCCTCTCACTCATTGGCTTTTTCTGCAAAGTCAAACATTTGGCGTGGTGGACAGAATCCTTGAGCAAGGGTATCCAATCACTTATGTACTTATGTACTTTAACTCTTATGTTTTCGCTTGCTCTCCCTTCTTTCTCTCTGTCTCTTTCTCTCTCTCTCTCTCTTTCTCTCTCTCTCTCTCTCTCTCGACGATTCAAGTATTTATTTTCATTCGTTCGTTTATTCGTTCAGTCGTGGAAGATGAATGAATGGCTAAAACATGATGGTTTTATTGGCTTGATTGTCTTCATGAATTGATTCCATTTTGTTCGCCGAGTCACGATGCTTGTATTTGTGTTCATGTTATTTGCTTTTATTTGTTTCTGCATGGATGTCAGACAGAGTGAATGAATAGAGTGTAAGGGAGATGACGCAAAATTCATTTCGCCTAGAAGACTACTCTATTTCTGACGGCATCAAACATTCAACTCATTCAAACCATTTTGCTAGCGCTGCAGAAAGAAAGACAACACAGAAAACAAACGGTTCCCATCGTTTTCTCTTTTTGCAAAGCAATAATTTTTCTGTTTTTTTCCCGCGCGCGTGTGTGTGTGTCTGTTTTTTTTCTTCTTTCTCTTCTGATTTACATAAATGCATCACCTTTAATTTAGGAAGTTACATTTAGTTCATGTGTTGGACGCAATGATGCACCTATTTCTATGTAATACAAAAGAAACGGTAGAAATAGCAATCGAGCAAGATCTCTCCTTTGCAATGCTTGTGAGAAATAACAGGAAAAAATACGCTCAGTTCATTGTTTGTCAGAGAGAGAGAGAGAGAGAGAGAGACGAAGTTTTGTTGCTGTTTTGAATGTGAATTTTAGTGCCTTATTATGATTACACTTGGTGTATATCTGATCGAAGTTGAATAGCGTACGAGATTACACACAGTATGATTAAATAAAATGTTCTGTTGGAAATTGGTTCAACCTTTGAATTCGAAATTCGCTTTTACTACTTAGCAAGTTTTATAATGTAGTTTGGAAATGTTGATTGAAAGAATTTGCGATTGGATTAATTGTGCGAGTGTGCGTGTGTCTGGCAATAGATTATAGTCAAAATCAATTTCGGATTTCCATATCAACCAATCAACCGAAATTTGTGTACTCATCCGTAATGGAATGTTAACGTCTGCTATTTTACTTCGTCTAAATATAGGAATAGAATTCGTTTCGACTTTTTTCCCTTTCGCGAGACATTATTCAAGCTAAACTGTTGTATGCCATTGTATGGAAACAGTCTCTCGTCGTTTTTTTTTTTTATGAGAATCACCCAAACTTCGTTAAATCAGCAAAACGGTTGGATAATGGGGAATTTGGCAATGGAATCGATTGAAATGCTTCGCTAGGAAGTGCTTCATTTCTCTATAGATTAGACTCATTCGTTCTTTTTTCTCGATATAGATTAGACAGTTTTTGTGTGAGTGTTCTTGCCGCTCTAAAAAGGCAATGTAGCTCGATTTTATATGTGCACATTTTGATCAGTATCATGGTTTTGCCTCTAATTTCCATAATTTCCCTTTGAGCTATTCATTATGGGACTATCAGATGGTTCGTAAAGTAGGGCTTAGTTGAAATCGTCTCGAAATAAAAAAGAAACAAACAGCAGCAACGACAACGACAACGACAAAAGCATACATACGCATGCCGAGAGAGAATATGTCTGAATGGCTTGACATAATCCGCCGAATATGTCAAACAAAATGTTCAACACATTTTACCACCGTCCTTTTGGTCCCTCGAAAAATATATACATGCATTTTTATGTGAAATTTTTATTATTATCACTTCAGTAACAACCAACCGACAGAGAATGAGAGCGATGCGAAGCGCGCCGAGCAGAAGAAGACAGCATGCGTTCTCGGACGCGTTTAGTGAAAATGTGACATTGACTTTCCACATTTTATTCGACTTATGTGTGATATGTATATAAAATACGACTGCAAAATCTCAATGATGCTCTCGGATGGCTGGAATGGCTTTTACGCTGGCTCCATCACATTTTGTTTTTCTGCTTCTTGTTTTTTTTTTGCTTTTCTCTCTGTGTTTTTGGCGAATGCGTTACCTTCGCATAAGAGCTCAACACCAAATACACACTTTAACAATTTATTTACGCTGTGTATGCGTGCGCTTTTGATTCCTCTTCTCTTTCTATCTCTCTGTGTGTGTATGTGTTGTTGGTTTCTTTCCATTCCGCCGTTGTTTCATATCTTTTATTTTCGACGTGCTTTAATATTGATGTTTGCTATTTAGATTTTGGGTATCGCGTTGAAAAAAAGAAGAAGAAAAAAACGAATACGTATTTGCGGAGAAGCAAAAGGCAACGAAACAACAACGAAAAATTACAGTTAGAATTGAATAGAAGTAACTGTTATATAGAAATGATGGTCTCTAAGCCGGAATGAAATGAGCGACAGTGAAAAGAAACATTTTTCTACTTCTTCTTCGCTTTGCTTCAATGTTAGAGAGTAAATAAAATGAATTAAAAGCCGTAAAGCTTGTGGAAAGAATTGCACAACGATTCTTGTGAAGATTTTCTATTGTTGAAGCTCTCTTTGTCTCCCTCTCTGTCTCGCGCCTGCCACATATTGAGACGAACGAACAAGAAAAGAACGACGGACTTACGCGCGCAAACATATGAACTTCGCGGTGTGCGCACACCACCGCGCATGAAATCAAAACGGATTTAGCACATGAATCTGAAAAACGGTTTTTGGTGAATACCAAAACAAAAAAGTGAATAAGGTATCACACGGAATAGCCGGGAAAAGAAATCCGAAAAGCTACTCAACGTATACAAAAAGAAGAAGAAGAATAAAAAAATAGCATTTTGTACACGTATACTCAAAACCATAAGTAAACAATTCGTGCTGACTCTGTGGCCACGAATACGAGACCATGCGCGCGCGTTCGTTCGCTCGCCAGCGCAAATGGAGCGACTTTAATGAGTATCCATTGTTTCAGTTTTGAATTTACGTCTCTTTTTTTTCGCCATGTGAAGTGATGTGCAAATTTATTTATATTTATATCACAAAGTCGTTCCGAAAGAGTGGGGAGCTACGTCAATGCACTAAAACAAATGATTCTTCTTTAATTTCACAGCCCATTTCGAAATCAAGCCGACTTACTCGTTCTTGAGCATAAAAATCACCACCCATTGAATTGCTATTGATTAGAAACAATGTGAATAATTAAAGGTTTAATGCTAACACGTTTGCCGTTTGATGCAAATTAATTCTATTAATTTGATAATCGAATTAAAAAAATGGCGAAACCTACAATTTGTGGGCTGTCTTCAAATAAAAGCCGTATAATTATTGTGAGAACAAAGATAAATGAATGCTGCGGCTGTAAAATGACTCAATTCCCCATGATTTGAAACCGCTTCGCATTGAGTCAATTTGCTATAGAATCAGCTGTGTGATGTTGATATCTTTGAAATATTTTTTCTTTCTATTTTCAACCACTCTCAGAAAAGCGAAAGAAAGAGAAACGAAAACGAAACAATGAGAGAGAGAGAGAGAGAGAGAGAGAGAGAGAGAGAGAGCTAAACACGTTCCAACAATTATGGAGATCCACTAGGCAGTATCTATAAAATAGCATTTTGAGAAAACGGATATCAGTGTGCTGTCGCTGTCCACCTGAATTCAGAGCCAGCAAACAAATGTAACATTTGTAAAAGAGAAAGAATATAAAAGCCTTTATATCTATGGCTCGGAGAAAATGCTCTACAGTGCTACATTAGTGAATAATAATTATGCACATTTGTGGTGAATGTGCACCATATTCCAGTGTGTGTGTATGCAACAGAAACTATACAATTTATCTAAAGTACCAGTGTGTGAAATATGTGCATAGTATATGTACTAAACGAGAATGCATCCGATAGAATCGAGCCATCAATATTCAAATGGCTCATTGATTGCAAGCAAGGGGTAGAGAAGAGTACAAAAAAAAAGACAGTCATCCCTAAAAACTGCAACCAATGGATGGAGCAAAGAATCATCAACATTTCGCAATCGTTCAAGTGCCCATTGCAAAATGAAATATCAAAAGGATGATTGTTTGCCGAGAGAGAAAAAGAGAAGAAAAAACACAATATCCTCAACTGACTGCCATACACTGCACCATGTATATGGAATAGTGCGTAGAACGACTGGAGAAATAGAACGGAAAGTTGATATAAACATTGAATAGCAGCCATAGATAATAGTTTTCGAAACCCAATCAGTTGCTATTGTATGACACTGCAATTGCAAGTTACCATACCAAAGCCCCCACGAGATAGACACACTCGATGTTGTATGCACATTCAAATCCCTTCACTCATAGTTTTCAATACATTTGAATAATTTAAATGTGAAAATATTAATCGATTTGCCACTGTATTATTCAGCACTCTGGGATGCCTTTGGGAAGAATGTGTCTGAGAATGTGTGGAGTGTTCCACATTGGGGCGGTTTCAAATCATATAATGTCAAAATTATTTCGTTATTTCGTGTACATATCTCGTAATGCATAACACTAAAGCCATAAAGGAAATGAGAATGGCATAACGTTGGAGAAGAGTTTGCCGATGAGAAAAAAGAAACGAATTTCAGAAGAATTCGATCAACAGATTCGTATCACAAGTAACTGGTATAACAAGTATAAAATTCTCCGGTCAATGGTGCTAATTTTGATGGTATAAAAAAAAAAACGAATTGCTGTCAGCGTACGATACACGTTGACACTGTCCACTCGACTCGAACAGGAAGTAAAATTGATAATGGCTTCTTTTATTTTCTGATGAAGCCGCTGAAGCAAGAGTTTATAAGTTCGCTCAGGCAGTGTTTTTTTCTCCTTTTTTCTTTTGTTTTTTTTTTTTTTGTTGGCGTTAACTTGTAAGGATTTATCGAGTTCCATGTGCATTTCATGAAAAACAACTAATCAACGGAAGTGTCAATTCGAAAGGAGTAGTTGTTGTGTTTTTGTTTTCTGCATTTGACTTTGTGTATTAGGTTTTGTATACAATGAAGAATGTTTTGTAGCAAAAATGCGCTGGATCGGTCGTACTGTCACACGGACGCACACATATATATGTACGTACACAGATAAACACAAGACACATACGCATACAAAGACGCACACTCAAGAGCTGCATAATGCCTTTAAAAACTAATACACACCGTGTGTGTTGTCGACCATCGTATGTAATTTCCATTACACCTGAACCATTCGTTGTTGGTGTGACGGTCGGGTGCGGGAGAAAGAGAGGCGCATTATTGGAGATAGAGACAAAGAGACTCGATACATTCAAAACAATCGAATGGCATTGTGTGCGTGATAACGATTACACACGCGTTTCAACAAGAACATTGTATGATGGTCGAAGAAGAACGTGAAGAAAAAGAAGGGAAAAAATTTATCCCCAGACAATACTTTGGGCCAATTCAAAAAAAAGAATTTGTAAGTGATCCACTTTTGGATTGCCTTTCAGGGCCATCTCTCTAGTTAATGTTGGGGATTTGATGTTGAATGGACCAAAACGATTAAGTCGTAATTTTTGTCCACTGACTGACTGACTAACTAAAACTGCACGAAAAACATACCGATACACTCTCACCGAGACGCAAAACTCAACAAATACATGCAATGCGAAGGCGATAGAACGTGTGGTGAAGTAAAGACTAGACGACGGTAAAGTTATTGATGGCAAAGAGTCAAACGTTCAAATATGAGCCAAGAGGCGCAATACAACAGCAATGGTAATAATAAATACTTCAAAAAGTGTCGGGAAAAAAGAGCGAGTGAGATGGAGTGTACGAGAGAAAAAAAAAACGAAGCAGAAAACATAAAAATGAAATTAAACCGAATGATATACGAAAAGTTGAGAGAGAGAGAGAGAGAGAGAGAGAGAGAGAGAAGAAAAAAAGCATAACAACACGAACAAAAACGATTATATGTATACGTATGCACTATCCCCAAGCCAAACCAAGTTAAACCAAACGACATGATGCGATACAAAATGAAGTGAAATGAAATGTAAAAAGTTTGAAAGAGAGAACACAGAAAGAGAATCGTACAACAATTTCATTTAGTTGGATGGATACCTGTGGATTTTTTTGGTTCGGTTCGTTCCGTTGGTGTGTTGCCTCGTCGTTTCGTACGTACGTTGGTTCGTTCGTTCGTTCGATTTGGTCGTTTCAGTCGTGTGTTCTTCTCTCTGTGTGTTATGTGTGTTTTTGCTACAATTGTGTGTTGTGTTTTGTGTGCTGCCCCTTGCTGTATATATGTCGCTGTAGCACTGCCGCTTCTTTTTCTTCGACGTCGTTTATTTTATTTTTTTCTTCTCTTTTTTATATTTTCGGTTGAAGTGTATTCAACTCTTACTATCTTTTTATTTGGATGCTTTTCGTGAACGATTCACTCTATCTACCTCTCTGTGTATGTATATGTGTATGCGTGTGGAGGTGACGGTGCTTCGTTTCAGTCTCTTTATTTTGTTTTAGTTCTGCATATAATAATAACACTCTTTCTCTTTTTCTCTCATCGTAGTTCTTGTTGTTGTTGTTGTTGTTGTGTGTGTTTTTCTTCTTCTTCCTCAACTTCTTTTCAAGAAATACACAGACATATATTGTACTTCACCAACACCACAACAATAACAACAACGAAAAAAAAAAACTCTTTCTGACGATGTTCGATGGAAAAATGCCGTAGCCGCACAATTCAATTCAAATTCGCACTCGTTCTTTTTTTTCCTTCTTGCTCTTGCATCACCAAGTTGCAGAGGTGGTTTGATGGATATATTCAGAGGATCGGTTGAGATATTGTTCGAACTGTGAAGCTCTTCAATTGATTGCACACTGTGTGTTTTGCAAAAATTGGTAATCAAATCAGGAATCGAATCAAAAGTGTTCTTCAAGAACAGGCCATTAGCATGTTTAAAGTGAATCGATGGGCCAATCGAAGATTTGTACGAATTTAACGTGCTGTTGACATCGTAAACAAATTTGGAATGGGAATTTGCACGATGAATGAAAGAATATTTTACAAGTAATATTCGGTCATTAGATCATCATTTGCCGTAATTATACGTCGTTTTTCTTCCTCTTCTTCTTCTTCGTTCAGAAACACAAATACTTTGTCTTTAGCAGAAACAGCCGTTCGCAGTGAAATTAGAAAAAAAAAACAATCCAAATGGTTTCTGTTTTCATGAAAAGGGTAACTCTCTTTCACTCTCGGTGTGCCCTCTTTATTTCTCTTGTTTACAAACAATTTTTTAATGCTTCTGTCTTAGGATGAAATATTATAAGCGACTTACTTCCCAATTTGTTTAATGGGGGAGCCCTTTTTTTGTTTGCATAATTATCAATTGAAAACCGTTTTCAATCCCATATCTTGAATGCAAAATGCGTGAAACGTTCATTCGAAAAGAGAAAAAAAAAGTCCAAACCAAAAACTGAACTGAAGAACAAGGTGTTCTAAGTAATTATTAATATTCCACGAATGGTCAGCAAGCAAAACGAAACTAAAAAACCTCCAAATATTTTCACATTTAAACTTTGCAGGAGAGAAATATCAAGCAAATGCCAATGGAGTAACATACACAATTTGGTTCGTTATAACGAAATCAAAACGAAAACAGATTTTTTGTTTGTTTTTGGCAGAGAATTAAATCACATACTTATTCGTAATTTGAAATCCGTAAATGATAAACCACCATTGTTCACGTTATTGTTGCACAAAAATTTATCTTCGGGTTTTTCTTTTTCAAAACAACATTTTGTTCTTCTTCTTTTTCGTTATTTTTTTTTTCTTCTATTTTATTTCATTTTTTTTTTTCTTTTGGCCAGTTGGTTTCAAGAAGAAGTGTTAGTACCACTGTGTGTCACATTAACTAATAAAAACATTCAATCGTGTGTGCGCCGTACACCTAATAATAAAAAAAATAACTTGAATTACTCATCGAAGAAATGTACACGTTTGACAAGCACAACGAACAATGCGTCCATCCATTACAAGTGGGCACCTAACTCAAACTAACTTGTATTCCGCAAAGTTGCTAGCTGTGCATAATATACACAACGATTGAACCGTTGTGTTAGTCTTTCGCTCTCGCTCTTGCTCTCGCCGCTCTCCAGTTGAGCGCGTGATGGATGGATGGATGGTTGGTGCGAACGCATACACATTTATTACCTTACTTGTATACAATAAATATAGAGAGCCCCCACTGAATGAATGTAAAAAAAAAAACACACCAATTCAGATTGCGAAGTGCAAGAGACGGAATGAACACACTGTTCCGTGTACCATTCAATGCTATGCAGAAAGAGACAAATGAACAAACATTCAGCAGTACGGGCTTGTGTGCGTGCACTGGTCGTCTGTCACAGCTTTCTACTAGGTGTATGTGTGTGTGTGTGTGTGTGTGTGTGTATTTGTGTGCATGTAACATGGAACACTCGTTTGCAAGCACACACATGCACACGCACCATACTCGCACGCACACACAGGTTGTCATTTTGGATGGTGGCGTGCACAGGCACGAATAAAATATAACCAAATATATCTATATAACCAAGTATATCTATATAAATGTACATTCGCGACTCAATCGTTTGGCTCTTCTTGTGTATCATATGTCGCCCAAAAACCTGAGAGCGCTTTGAATTTCAAGAATCATGATTTAGCAGGGATTTACTTTCGTTTCCGCTTCAAAAGGCAACTTGAGTTGTTCCCATCATCGAAAGTGATTGAAATCAAATCGTATCACAGTTACAAACCGAAAATCTCTCTCAATGCGACCGATAACGGCCCACATTTTTATACACTTTATTTACACTTTAAATCCATTTTTTTTTACTGTGAACACATACATCGTTTTTTTTTTATCTCGTCATGTTATTGTTCTCCTCTCTTGGTTTGTACAGAAAATAAAACACAGAGACTTTGTTATCAATTGGTATTTACATTCTGCAATTATGCACCATACACTGTCACAATGTATTGCGAATATTTTCTTTTATTATTATTGGATAACGTATTTCGAGTACTTTAAGATAATACAGCCACAGCCAATTTAGTTCGGCTATAAGTGCTTTCGGAGCTTTTAGAAGCTTTTTTGAGCTTCCAAAAGCGACAATTATTAACCATTAAAAGTTCAAAATGCGTCAATTTCCAACGAATCGCTTTCCGCTTTTGAGATGGCAGCTCTAGCAAAAAACCCGTTTTCGCATGTGCTTGTTCCATTTGTGCAAAATGTGTTACTGCTGATATTGTCTTATGGATGGAGCTAAATACTTCGATTTTTGTTTCATTCTGAATGGATTCTTTTATTCTTTTTTTCTATCTAATTGTTTAAATGAATGCAAAATGATTCTGAAACTGTCCAAGAATATTATAACGGTGTTCATAAGGTTGATTTAAAAAATGAGTTGTAAGTAGTGATTTCGAGGTTTTATGACGTTATCACATAGAACATACACGGTTCGGTGGTTTTTTTTTTTGGCGCGACTGCAATCTCTGTCGTTTTTTTTTCGATTCAATTAAAATTGTTGACTCTGACAACATCAATATAACTGATTAAATCAATTGATTTTGTTACTGTTACTTCATCCGATAGACCTCACAGTATGTGCTTAGTCAATTGCTGATAAAAAAGTAAAAATAACGCAAAAAAGTCGTAATAATCACAATCGGAAGAAAATGCATCCAAAGCAGCGAAGCCCGGAAAAGAATCATGTTGATATTGCCATTCAAGATCCAAAAATCGTTGCGTGCCTACGCACGATAGTTGATCATTCCGTCAGCATGAACAGACACATTGGATCAACCGTCTGCGACCCATACTTAATGAGCCTATTCATCCGTGAGAATTACGCGTGCTTATCGCTAAAGTGTTACCGTTTTACGGGCCATTGTTTGTACTCCAAACCGGACTCATTACTCACAGTTAATGCAAACAAACAAACAAACAAACACACACACACACACAATCTGCCTTTGTCCAATGTAATTAATTTGCCCAATTATTTACGATTCTAAACTCTATAAATAGACGCTGTGACTTTCATTTTTTCCTTCAAATAATCTCTATCATGCGTAATATTGGAATTTTGAAATTCATGTCGGTTGAAAAATGCAGCATTTCTGACAAAGAGGAAGTAGAGTTCTACAACTGGTTTGAACTTGATCACACTAGAGTCAATCATTTCGCTATAATTTATTATCCCATTTTATGCCCTAAATAAAACCGGAAAAAAACTGACTCCAGCCTTGATAATAATTTTTTTGGAGCTCATCAAGCATTGTCACTAATGCAGAACCATTGCGTAAGCAAAAGTATCAAATTACTTTCAAAATGTATTAACAAAAGCACTAAAGCAAGTAAAAGTCTTGAATTTTTTTTAAGAAGCGTCTAAAGCTTAGTACACAGTTCCTTGTGATATGAAAAAATTTCTCCGATGAAATTCACGGCCGTGAAAAAATAAGAAAGATCAAAATAAATTCAAGAATGAATTCAAAATTCAAAATTCAAATTTGTTCATGTGTTGTGTTGATATTGGAGGGAGTTAGCTGATTTATACATCAAAAATCATTATGCAATTCGAAAATACAAAACACCATACAAATATCACCTGTAAAAATTTCACCAGAGAAATTTTTTCATTTCACGAGGAACTATGTACTTAGCTTAATATGTAATAAAAATTTAGATGCTTTTGTTTGGTCACTTCACAAACCGCCAACAATATCCCTGGCTTAAGTCTGAAAAGGAGAAATGCATCGAATCACTCAAGCTCAAATTTTTTAACTGTAAATCGCCACATACATTTGCGCAATATCGTTGATAGTTTTTGAAAGATTCACATCAGCAGCGTTTTTACAAATTATTGGGCCTTATCAATAGATGTGTTCTCTACGGAATATACTCAAAAATTAAGATGATATCCACCATATCCTAAATTTATTCATTTAAAACTGAACAAACGTAATCAACATATTTATTTTTAAATTCAACGTGGAAATTTCTTAGAAGTCACCGATATCGTAATTACTATTTCAAAATGATTTGTTATGGCCAAATTTGTTTGTCGATTTTTGCTTCTAATCATTGAGATAGTAACTGAAATTGCAAAATGAAATCTTCCATAAAAGGCGGAAAAGAGGACAAACATTATCTGAATAGGAAAAAAATATTTTTCACAATTAAGAATGATAGAAAAGCATTTTTTTTGTCCATTGCACTCGAAAAAAAAAAATCCATTCTGTCCAGGGATATCCAACAGTTCGATTTCAAGCGAAAAAATAAAGTAAATAAAATATAACAAGGCCGTCCATCGTCTAATATTTCAATTTCTGATAACCGTAAATTTAACGGAAGCAATGCTGCTGCTCTATTATTATGAAATGAAATACATTGATTGTAGATTTGTAAGTTATTGCTTTGCGTTTCATTCACCGCACGAAAAAAAGAAGTGAAATAAAACGCGTGAATTGTTTTGTCTCGTTGTGATAAGATGCGTCGTAATCAAATAGTCTACAATTTCTCGGTCAGACGATTGAAGTTCAATCATTTTTGTGTTGTTGATGATCATTTGTCATTACAATATTATTATACATTGCTATACGTAAATGCGATTGGTTTCGTTTGCATTGTTTACTTCTAGCTTCGAAGAGATGTTTACATGTTTCATCTCGACTTACCAAATAATTCGGACTTTGTTTTTATCTTTTGCGTAAATGCGCTAATCAATTTGTAGTAAATGTCATGTGTACATGAGTCAATGGTCGGTTTGTTGTGTTCGAGCAGCTGTTTATGGAATTCGCTCAAGTGGCGTTCATTCGCAACGGCAACAAAAACAGCGACACCAATAGCCGCCACGACAATGCGCTTGAATTGTGGCGGCTCTTTCACGTTGTTTTGTATTGGTGCCACCATTTACAGTTGGGTAATATTATGAAGTTAAAGCCGCTACACATTTAATGTAGGCATAAGTTAGCCATTCAACTATATAAATAGTGTGTATGTATATGATCGTGATCACGTTTCGCTAAGTTTCTCGCTTGTTCCAGAAATAATATGTTCTTCGGATTTTGCGAGCGCGACCCGTTTGGCACGTATGCATCACTCACTCAATTGATATATATATATATATATATATATACATGTATATTTAAAGTCATAAGTGCACAGGCCCGTAGCCAGGATTGATTGTATGGGGTGGCATGACCAATTTTTGGGCTGGCGCTTAATTTTCAATTTTACAAAAGAAATTTTGATATTTAATATCCTGAAACTTTATTTTCCCTTGATTTATTGTAACATTTTCTTCAACTGTCGTCGATTTCGGCTTTTTTGTACTGGTGGCAAATCATTTTCAACCATAAATTCAGTTGCTTTAGTTTCGAATTCGTTGAAACTTTTTTTATTTTGTAACATTTTTATGTCCGCGATGACCAAATCAATCAGTGGCATTGCTCTGACGTAGCTCATTTCTCGCGACTGATGCAATTCATTGGCTGGCTCCAATAGATCTAAAACTCTTTTCAAGAATAAGAGCATGAGAATGAATTTTGGCTTTTGAATGGCGTGCAATATATGTAAACAATAAATGTCGCAGACGATAAATATTCGTTCGAGGGGCAAATCACTCTTTTTGCAATTACTTCCCAAAAGTTGCAATTACTCCATTTTTCAACAATTACTGGTCGGTTGCAATTACTTGTATATGGAAAGTAATTGTAAATTTTGAGGTAATTGCTGAAAAAAGAGTAGTTGCAACTTTTGGGAAGTAATTGCAAAAAGAGTGATTTGCCCCTCGTATTCGCTATAAACAAAAGCATATCGAGAATGATTTTATAGGTCTCAATATCAAGTCATTATAGAAGATGGAATAAAACAAAATTCAGAAGTCGTTCGGCAATTCGTTTGGAAGTGTATCGTTCGGCTGTTTTTTTTTTGTGTTGACTAATACTATTGAAGAACGTAATGCAACTCATTCTAATTTCAATTTCATAAATTATATTTGCTTCACCATTATTCATATATTCAAGCATTTCACTTTCGGCTCTCCAAATGAATTCATTACGATGATTTTATTTCGCATTTTGATCTTTGAGATGACAATGATTTTTGGGGTGGTTGAAAAATTCGTGGGGTGGCTCCGCCACCCCACGCACCCGTCTGGCTACGGGCCTGTAAGTGCAGAGTCCCACAATTATACACGACCCAAATCAAATTCAGATGTAGAATGAACAGTATATTGAATTGAACACACAGAGAGAGGCCATTTCTAAATGTTGTTTGTATACGCGACAGCGCCGGCATGTAATCCGTTCAGTCTAACGCATCTTACCTTCAAAAACTAATATATTCTCATTTCGAACGTATACTACCCGTTTCTAAGGCGCAAATATTATCCAAAGAAAGTTTATGCTATTATTGAATGAATCAATACAACAGTTAAACAAAGCAGCCACTCTCTGTTTGTCCAGTGCCACTTATTTTTAATTGAAAATTCGATTACGCTGTCGTCGATGCTGTTTTTTTCTCGCACATTCACGTAAATCGGCTGAAAAACGTTCGTCATTTATCTTTTTCATACCTGATGTGCATTTTTATGTGAACGATGACAAATTATCAACGCAAAATATTGTGTTTAGTATGCATACGTTGTATTCGCAAGCGCGTCAGAGAATTTCACAAACACACACACACACACGAACTGACCGAACCAAGTTGATGCACAAGAACATAAAATTGCGGCAAACCATCATCGCCACACTTGTAACAAGTGTTGAGAGGCAATTTATTGTTCTGTCGGTGGTCAATTTATTAACCTTGGACGTTTCGATTCACCTTGTGTTGTTTTCGTCCATAAATCGATGTTTCATTATTCATATGAATTTCATGATTCGGGACACTTGTTCTGTAAACTCAATTTTTTTCTCTTAGCGCTGTACAGCGCAACCGACAATTTTCATGCATTTCACTCGAAAATGTCATAGTTTCAATTAAACTCAGCGGCAATGTCAATTGAAGGGAAAAGACACAATAAAAATAGCGTACGAAACAAAGAAGTCACAGAAGAGTAAAGTCACACAACCAACATTATTATAGTCAAATAGTACATAAGCACTATTTGCATCGTTTAGATAGTGAATCGAGCGAGAAAATTACATGTGTATTACGTAGTTTAAGTACATTTACATTCATCTTAGTGCTCATGATCATTAAATTTTCTCAAAAGATCGAGACCATAAACAATCAAGTGTAATTACTTTGTCAACTACGGTCACTGGCAAATCGTTGCGGCATATTTTGAAATTCAAAATTTAAATGACATTTTTTTTTAAATTCATGTCAACACTAGTTTTAAACATCATTTCCAAGATTAGCATCTTCAAAACATGGCGAGAATTGAACTCGAAAATTTGCAATCAAAGTCATAAAACCATCTTTTTAAACGAAGACACAAAATCACTCGACGAATTGCCTGAAAATATTGCGCATATGACTGGTTTGGTACAATAGATACATTTGCGATGGCTGTACTCAGTATATGAAAGCACATATAGCGGTGAAATAAGAGCACACACTATCAAAGCCACGAAGAGAGTGCATGAATTGTTTATTGTATACTACGTTATTTAACTGATGATAATAAATTGGTAATTTTGAAAAAAAAAAAAATTACGATCGTCGCCCAGAACATTTCTTCACAAAACGATGTATGTACGATTGCAACATTTCAACAAGCAATTTCCGTACGCAGATTTTGTTTGTCTCGTTTTTCAGGTTGTTTTCCGTTATTTTGTAACGGTTTCGATGTTTTCTTGGCCAATGTCATTCTATTTTTCGATTTGAACCGAGTGAAATATAT
Source organism: Sitodiplosis mosellana (assembly GCF_009176505.1). NCBI lineage: Eukaryota > Metazoa > Arthropoda > Insecta > Diptera > Cecidomyiidae > Sitodiplosis > Sitodiplosis mosellana. The sequence goes on along the minus strand of NW_022601438.1, from coordinate 2,742,078 downwards.
AGATTAGAGAAAACGCAGACGAATCATTCATTGTCGTCACGTTCGATCGTTATCAATATGAAAGTATATTACAACCACGTGTTTTATCACTAGCATTATCAATAAGTAGAAAACAATTAAGATTGTATTGTTTTGTCCGATTCCTGATTTTTTCCACTTATTCTCTTCTACTTTCTCTCTTCTCCTACTCCCTCCCTCCCTCCCTCTCTCTCTCCTCTCTCTCTCTCTCTCTCTCTCTCTCTCTCTCTCTCTCTCTCTCTCTTTGGTTACCGCAAAATGGAAATTTTAATTTTGGTCTAATAATACACGGATCATATTATAATGAATCCAGTTTTACATTACAGATTATAGTTAAAATGTCAACATTTGAAATATTAATCATCGCATCGATGAAACTAGGTTTTCACGGCGAAATTCGACGCTAGAGTTTCGGATCGATTTTCGTCGAAAAAAAAAATCTCATCGGAAAGACACAGGCAACAGAATCGAATGGATGATGAAAACACGTGGCGTCCGTGGTGCTTGAATTATTTTGTGTACAATCAACAAAAACAACAATCAAACCGAAACAACGACCAAAAAAGATGACTCAAACGCGAATTGGGTCTCCGAATGTGTTTTGAAATCGAAATGCCGGTATCTGAATGTGTGCCGTATATAATATGTTTACAGAGCGCTTAGTTACACGTGATCCATGCATGCTCAACTAAAAATATTCCTATATATACGAAATGCGCTTTGATTCACAGCGTGTTTTCGTTCGCTCTCTTTTTTACAACCGTCTTTTCTCTGTCTATCTTATTCATGGGTCGAATAGTTGGTGAGTTTTAAACTGATATCACTTGTGATTGTGGCAATGTGCGCGCCGCATGTTTCGTTCAATACAGCACGCATCCAATTCTCAACAATTTCTTCATTCTGATTTGTGTTTGTTGTCCTTGTCTGCTTGTTTTTCTCCCTTTCTTTCGTCTGAACAACGAGGGCGGGTACAGTGAAATAGATGCGGATGTTCGCTTAGTCAAACCAGAGCAAAATATACATACAGATTCCAAAAAACAAACACTTTCACATGCCAGAGAGCAAATATAAAAAGTGAAATTCGTCATTTAAAGACGAGAAAAAGAGACTGAAACCCATTTCAAATTTATAGAAGTTTATGAAACGATAATATGTGTCCTTCAGCAACGACACCGACCGATTCACATTCAGTTTCGCAGACAGTTTCGGACAGAAGGATTGCAGTTGTTCTTAGTTCAATATGGTCGAATTTGCATTCGGACGTCAATCATTTCATGTGGCCGCCGCGAATGCATGGTCTTGAGTGCATTTCACCGTTTGCATTTCGTTTTCAACATAATTATACCGTTTAAAGTCATTTTAACAACGTGTTGCATGTTTAATCATAATATGTTGAACACGATTTTTTTTTCACAGACATGAATAAATAAGTTAAGGCAGCGCTTGGTCGAGAGAGATGGAGAGAGAGAGAGAGAAGTAGCGAAACGAGACGAATCGAAAGAAGGAAGAACAGACGAAATAGACGTGAATAAGAACTCGACGAAATAGACGATGCGAAGAAGATATGGCAAAAATGCCATTGCTGGCAATGGTTTTTAGCAAACAACCTTCAACAGCAACACTCCTAACACAGAAGCTGACCGCAGTCGATCACTACACATCGTTATATTGATACATTATCAATTTTGACAGCAAACTCACTTTACGATACACTTGTCTGAACTGTCTTTTTTTGGACTGACACAGCGCACAGTCCAGTGTACGTGTGCACTGTGCAGTGCAATTGGCTAATGGTAGTTTTCACTTCAACAGGTTCTACTGTAATTAAATTCGGCTTGCATTTTTTTGCTCTTATCATTATTCATTCTTCCCATTCTTTCGTTCAAATATCTGAGTATATATCATCAGTTGGATAAAACGTTGCTGCTCTTCTCTGTTGTTGCCGTTTCTTTTTTCGTGAACAAATAACGACATTGCAAATTATAAGTCACTTTTTTGCAATTTTCCCCGAGCAGCACATAGCGAGAGAAAAAAAAGGTGCAACGAAGACATTGTATCGCTGTGTCTCGTGTATTGAGTATGGTCTTGGTCATTTGCCATGTTTCGTTCACTAATCGACGATATCGAGACATGAGTTGATGTAAGCAATATAGACAATCTCACTCTCGAAAAGCATAGCGGAAAAAAGTGCAGAATGCTATGAAACCGGCCGAACGGATGGAAAAATATGCACTTCATAAATATTTGCGTCTAGATTTTTTTTCATGATGAATATAAAATGGCTGAAAACAACAAACAAACGAAAAAAAAGGCGAAGCGCAGAACAAACGAGAGACGAGAATTTGTGCGTCTGAGTGTGACCGCCGTAAACGCTTCTTCGTCTGCATAGCAGCAGTCCAGTGTACAATTATTCTTAATTACGACGATACTAGTAGCAAAGAATAGACGGCAAAAATCCAGAGGAGACAACACGAGATGCGAAATGCACTTATCCGGGCTGCACTTAGAAAAGCCATTTATTTTAGTATGGATTTTTCATCCGTAGACGACGACGACGCCGATGACGAACAACAACGACAAAAGAGGAACAACAAAAAGAAATTACAGAACAGACCACAGTCAGCTAAATTATTTTTGCCAGCAAAAAGAATGAGATCTTTTCTAATTATTGCCGTGTGAAACAAATGTATTCACTTTTAATTTTCGTTTCATCTTCTTTAACTCAAATCAGAACGCTCGAATCGTATAGAACTGAGGGGCATACACAAAAAATCTAAATTACCTTAGAACGAAATAGGAGCGTCTCAATTCGGATTTTTCTCCATTGGAAAAGACTTTGTCAGATTTTCAAAAAAACAAATCACCATAATTTCCGTTGTAAACGCTAATTTGAACAATCAACTGATCGATGCTTGAACGATCGCCACACTATCTAAAATCTTATCCAACATCGATAAAATATTCACTAACTTGATTTCGGGCCCTAAAAAATCCTGTGGAAATTGATTTGTGTTAGAAATTTTAAATTGCATAATGGATACCAATTCCGAATAAATTCATGTGGGTTTTCTGTTTGCTGTTCCCATCTGTGCTAATGAAAGTCGAGTTCGAAATTGGAGAAACATAATGATCGACAATCGATTCAGGGCAGAACAAAAAACAATCATCTGTTTCCATATAATTTAAGCCAAACTCGATCAACTGAAAAAAAAAATATCGAGAAAAAAACAAATCAGAAAAGACGATTTTCGATAAATCGATTCGGTTCGACCCTCATACTCGTTCAGTGAAGAAAAAAAGCCTGCTCCTGTTGTAATCGCACCAGACAATGTTTTAAATGTGTGTTGCCCTTTTCGATCCAGTCGATTGCATTCAAACCTCATCTCTGGACTGAAATTTTTTTCTCCCCATAATGGAAAAAATGAGCCGATAATCACACACGCGACTACAGTTCAAGCGTTCGTCAGCCTTTTTGCGATTAAGTCTGTATCTTTAGTTGTTACAAAGTGTCTGTTTGAAATCAAAGTTTGAACGATGCGTTTCACTTCTTACATAATTGTTCAATTGATTTCGGATTCTCCAATGGAATGAATATTGACTACAGTTCTAAACGAAATTATATAATGGACGTGTGTGTGTGTGTGTGTGTGTGTATGTATTTTTGGTACTTGTGTTCGATTCTTCTTATCACAGCGTTTCTTTCGATTGAAACCTTTTCACTTAAGAAAAAAAACGCTTCTCAATATTTTAGATGTGATTTTTTTCGATTTGTGTGTGTTCGGGTAGGTTTAGCTTTAACCTTCGGTCACATGCACAGGTCAGAGTCCAGGTTTTTCTAATTCATATTCTCTATATGATGAAAATCATGATGAAATCAAAATCATCGAAATGTTCCATGTTTGCCACAAATTTCTATAGATTTTGTTCGGTGACTTTGTACTTCATTATTGAGGTTCTTGAAGCAATCAGTTTGACCGACACAAAAATCAAATCATTTAGCGCACACACAGAACATTGTTAGTGAACAAGAGAAAAATCCATGAGACCGCGAAGGCGCACACACTCACAATTAAAATCGCAAATCATTTGAATGAGAGCTATACATATTGCACAGCCGCCTTGTCATTTCTCATCCCCGTTTTTGTGTTCGCTGATAATTTTTAATTGGTATTTTAATTAAAGCAATTTATAATCCGATCGGTTTTGACATTTTCGAAAGGATGAAATGCAACAAATTGATGCGAACATTTCAATGGGCTGTGCCATAGTAGCTGAAGGTTTTTTTTGTCTCCTTCTTCGTGTGTTCATTTGATTGCGAAAATGTGACTATTGGCTCTGACACACACTCAAATCCAACAGTTGTCACAGAATCAATGGGAATTTTCAGATTTTCTTGAGATTTTTGCAAATTTTTCTATTCGTCTAAAAATTTATTTTCACTACGCGAAGGTAGCCAAAATGGTTTCAATTTTCGTTTGTGTTCAGCTATCCTGAACAGTGTAACACAATGACTGAATTGTCCGTTTTGTCTGTATCGATGCCGCGCCTCTGATCGTTCGTCAATCGATTGGTTTTTATCAAAATGCAAAAGTACAAATGAACTCCCGTCTATCGCCCTTGTTAAAATTGCCAGACATGCGTTGCACAATTCACATTGTATCACAACGAGTTAAACATTTCAAACGGAACAGACGATAAGAATTTTCCGTTTTTATTTTAAATCATCAACCAAATTGAATGATTCTTAGAAAATGGAATTTTTTCAGTTGTCGTTAAAAACAAATTTTCCTATCAAATCTTTACTTGAGAAAATTATTCCATTTCAAAAAACTTTGATGAAAACTAAAATTTGGCTGAAATCTTGAAAATGATTGGCTTCATTCAGACATTCAAAAAAATCAATTCGATTCCTTGCAATCATCTCAATTACATGTGAACATGCAATAGAAATTATCATTTCTTCTATTTTTTCGACAGAGTTCAATGTGAGTTTAAGGTAATTGATCACTGATCAAATGCACTGCACTACGAAAACTTGGTATGCAAATATTATATAATTGCATGATATCTTGGTTGAACGCTTGTTGTTGTTTATTTCTGCGCATGCTAATCTGCTCCTTCTTTATTTAGCCGTTTTGTAATTTACGGGAATGTTATAACTTCAAAGCCGCATGACAAGCATTTTGATTGATAACTTGAACTGACAAATCTAAATACGGCGCTCATGTCTCAAAGAAAGTGATAACGTACGAATCGATGCATTACAACCAATCTCCTGGGTTCCAATTTGATTTGCCTCTGATTGATTCCGCACATAACCATGATTCAACGCAGAAATAGAAAAAAAAAACATACACAAAATGTCAAATAAAAGAAGATGAATCGATTCTTCTATAGAAAATTCTAAATATATAGAAGAAAGTAATTAAAGTAATGAAAACGGTAATTAAACATTGAATATTCCCGGCGAAATTATCTCAAGTAAATGCGCCAAATGATTGAAACTGAGTTGAGTTGTCAACAAGAAGTATTCGCGTACCCATCAATGTTTCAACGAATCAACCAGTTGAAATAAATAAATAAGAACTGGCCATAACAAGAGGAAAGGAGCGCAAAGATTTGAAGGGAAACAAAATTAATCACGTTTCATTTGCGTGACATAACCGAGCATTTGCATTGCCATTTGAACGCTGTGACTTGGTGAGATTTAGTCGGTTATTTATACGTGTGTGTCACTCTTTTTATGTGATGAATCTGCCACTTTTTCCATCTGTTTTCGAGCCACGAGCCAAGCTCATGATCAAATCACAGAAAATTACTCCAAAGATTTAATCTGCTCTGGCTTCATTTTTTTTTTTATTATTCTTTTCGTGTTTTCATTTCGTTATTGTTGTGTAAAAGAAAATTTCAATATTACCTGAAATGACCTAATCGCGACCAGCATATTTATTATTATATCAACAAAACAAAAATAAAAACAAAAACACCGCGCTATCAGCTGATGATACGGCTTTTACAGTTGCCATCGACGATATGTGCAAAAATACGCATTTCGTTTCGCCTCTTCCCTTTCGTTTCATTTATTTTTATTATTTTTTTTTTTATTAAAAGAATAAAAACATCACACCGCTCAAACGAATCCAGAGATATTCGGGGAATATTGCGTACTGTGAAATGGCAATAACAATTAAGAGCGTTCGACGGAAAACGGTGAAATCGAATATGATAAAATCGATGAATGGCAGCGATCGAACATGTTTTTCGCATTGCGATGTTGGATGATTCGCCTTGTAGTTTCCAGAAGATGAAATGCGCCAAAGATTCCATTCAATTTTCATGACGATATAAATATTCCATGGAGATGAACTAAATTATTCAAAAATAGGCATTAAATCCAAAGTGATGGCGTACGTGAGTGAATTGGATATAACAAACAAAAATGTAAGTGAAGAACCAAATAGATGTCTGTATGTTTGAGTGCAAAAAATAAAATGCATTAGTTTGTACATAAGTTCACCCTAGACGAATGTCGACAAACATCGGTCTCTAATACAATCATATGATCAATGTTTTCTCACTCTCTCTCTCCATCTCATGCATTCGAAACTACAATAAAAAAAAAAGAAAGTAAAGTGACATACACCAAGCAGCAATGGCTGAGCAGAGAAATAGGAAAGCGATGAGCAACACTCACTCACTCGGCAACACAATCCAAAAAGAAGTGATCCGCTCAAACAAACACATGCACACGTAAACCGATGAGCACACATACAAATGAATCAACGACATAGCGACAGCCGAAAATGAAAACAAAAACACATTGCAATGGCAAAAGTAAGGCCCCCACACGCACACACACACACACGCATTCGATAGCTCACACTTTAGTACATACACACACATGCACAGACGGACGATTTGCCTATATTTCATCGTGCATTGTTCGGCTGTGTGTTTCTTTTTTCATTCGACTGTTCGGCTCCCGACACCACACACTCTTGTTATATTTAAACGTTTTGTATGACAATTATTCAGTTCAGTTAAATTTTGTTTCTTTGACGAATCGAATCGACATCTTCTTTACATTTGCCTTCAACAACAGAAAATAACAAAAGAAAAATTAAACCAAATAATTTCTGTTCGCATATTAATTTCGACGTTGCAAGCAGAATCATTAAAACCGCTTTGCACTGCATCAGTTTTTTTTTTTGGAACTTAAATTGAAAGAAATTTATTGGAGTTCTACACACTGTCCTATTCTATTCTGTTTCATCACCAAGCGAAAAAAAAAAACAGAATCAACGTGCTTTCAATAGCTGTGCATTTATTGTGATAGACACTGAATCCGATAGAAGAATCCACCAAAATCGTTGTGATAAATTGTTGTTGTTTTTTTTTTGTCATCAGCTATTGCTGTTTTTAAAATTGGTTTTAAATTTGTTGCAATCACACATTGTTGATATATAATGTAATGGAACCATAGTCGATATGACAATTTTTTAATTTTCAAGTCGTAAATTTGAGAAAGAAATAGAAAAAAATAAATAAGAAAATCGTTGATTTGAGACAACCAGACTTTACAAAATCAAAGAAAACCCAAATTTTTTTCACATTTGATCGAACCGTAAAAAAACATTCAACAGTATAGTATGCACTTCCAATTGATTAAGAGAAATCCAAAGGATGAAGCCGAAACCCCAACTTTAAATAAATTTTTGCAAGAATTTTTCGCTTTGAGTATAATTTAGACAGTAAACGATTTTAACAAGTTGTTAAATAGTTGAAGAAACAACAAGCAAAAAAGCAGCAAAACAACATCAATAATCGAAAGTAAAGTGTAAAATTAAAAGCATTAATTTGTAATGATTGACAGAACTTTGAAATCCAGTTAAAAACCGTAAAAAAAACCCTTCAGTAATATTCTAACGACACAAAATTCAAATTAGTTGCATATACACCGTGAAAATACATTAACAATAACCCGAACGATAAATAAATAACAAACGAAAAACTACTCATTGAACATAGAACAATCAAAATCAATTTCTCGACAAGAAAAAAGGGCATTTCACCTGACGAAAATGTCATCATTGCAAGAGAACTCAACTGTACCGCTGGACGTTGTCAACAAGCGAAAAACACCGTTTACGCGCAGCGATTCCTTTGACAAATTTCAATACACTGCTTTCTATACGCTTCAATTAGCGGGTAAGTCATTTGATTTTTTTTTTCTTTGTGCGTATTAAAATATCGATGTATCTTACACAAGAAAAAGAGAAGACATAAAACACTTTTGCCATCATTTGTTGTCCATACGACGAAAGGGCAAAAGTTGTCATTTGTTGTTCATATTTTTCGTTTGTTGGTCGTTGCTTTCTATGTTGCTCTTTGCATATCGTACATTAATTTATGGAAAATCCCCAAAAATAAGCCAATTATGACGTTTGTCGGCAAGCCCAGCACAGTTATGTATGCTGCATATCGTCACAGAACGTCAAAGTTGAGCACAAACATCGAACGCATACATCGGCCGAAAAGACCAATTTGGGAAGTGTTTTTGAAGACTGATTATTCTTCAGCTAATATTTATTGATTTTTTCCCTGTTTTTTTTTTGTTTTTGTTTTCGTTCATTTTGTTTCTATTTTTTACCTGATGGTGCATTAAGTAAGAAGATGAAACCTTAGAAAGGTGAAACAAGTTTCTTATAAAAAAGAATGTACCGAACAACTAGAATGCAACAACGAATGGAAAACAACGATGACAACGACCAAAGTCCAACACAAACAAATCATTTCAAAGAAGCAACCTCCATAACTAGATTTTCTCTCTTAATGGTTTGTCTTTCGAATGGTCGTACGTCAGATTTGGATGCATTTCATTTGATTGTGTGTACTGCAGCAGCAGCAGCAGCGAACCAGTCATCAAACATTATGAAAACACAGAGCATTTAACTAACAAATTTAAATTAAGAGGCGAAAAAGTCATAAGAGAGATCGAGACCGAGAAAGAATGAGAGAGAGAGAGAGAGTGTGTGTGTTTGATAAAAACGCATTTATTTACGACAATCAAGACGAATCTCGTCAACGCAGAGGCACGGAAGTGACACATTTCACATGAGCAACAACGCACCGAACCAGATGTTTTTTTCTCCGTTGCTTAACGCTCTCTTTCGATTCATATCTTACACTTTTTATTTTGGGCGAAACGCACTCTTGTGTTTTTTTTTTTTTGCGTTGAACTCTATTAAATTTCCAACATAATCTATCTCGAACTCGAGTGTTGGTCTCTTGTGATATCAACCGAACAAAAAATATTATTTATAAATGTTTTTATATTCGTCATAAACCAGCAACAACCAAAAAATGAGTTCATCTAGGTATTGTTTTTTGTGCGTTACATTGCTCCGTAATAATCTAAATGACGAAAATAAACGCCACTTGAATGTATAATATACAGTTAGTAGGGTCAGTGTTGAGCGATTCTTTTTCTTCTCGTTTTTTCTTTGGCTTTGTTTTCATTCTTTGTCTGGAGCACACGAGACAAAAAACAAATTGCCGCCAGTTTGGCAATCAAATCGTTAAAAATAATATAGATTGATAACGCACAACGAATCCAATACATTAAAGACGTTCGACCAAAGCGGATCTGATTAAAAAAGCAAACCGAAAAAGAGAAAACACAAACAAAGCCCCACCAAAAAACATGAAGATGCGAATTCGTCACAAAAACCGCGATAAAATTACAGGGGGGAAAATTTGGAATGAAATTGTTATCTTAATATCAAAAATTCGGAGTGGCACACAATGATCAAAATTGAAGAAAGCGCATGAGTGCATGATAACATGGAACAAAAATGACTAGTGCAATGCTAATCCTTGACGTATTAATTCTGACGATGAAGTGAAAGGTATGATAGATAGAGAGAGAGCGTACACGAATCAAAGCAATTATCGGTCCAAAAGAATTTATTACCGTTTCAACTTGAGCTATTGTTGAGTGCATGTTTTGACATTTCCTCGAGCAGAAAAAAGTCAAGAAAGCCAATAAAAACCACGGTTGATTTTAAAGAAGCGATAGATTATCAAATCGGTGATCGTTCATTGCGTTCACACGTCTTTTGGTATTTCATACATTTTATCGCCATCATCCTTGTTTTGAGTGGATCCATTGACATGTGTTGAAAAATGACCATTGTTATCATTTTGATTCAAGTACTGTAAAGAAAATATCTCAGTACCCAGTACCGTTCCATCGAGAGGGGGAAAAAAATGAACGGCGCCCGAGAAATAGAAGAAATAAAAACTTCGTCGTAATAAGTTGTTACCCAACTCAAAACAAAGCATATCTCAACGCTGATAATGGCATGCGGTTTTATTTATATAGCAACGAGTCGTGAAAATTGCATATGAATTGTGCGAACCATGTAAAAACATTCTAATGATGAGATGGACGGCCAAAGAAGAAGAAGTAGAAAACGAAATAGAAAAATGGTGCAAATATTTGAATTATCTGTTCAGCGTTTTATTTCCAAGGCCAAACGCATGTCCACACATGAAAAAAGAATCATTAAAGCAAATAACGAAAACGAAGTAAAAATAAATCAAACATTTGCGGTTCAGTTCAAAAAACTTTTTTCTTTTTATGGGCCACAGCAACATCTATCATTTTGCTTCATAACATTAAGCATATCAGTTTAGAACGTGCAAATCCGCCGCTCAAAGACAGCTCTTATCATTCGAAAGAGAGAGAATTTTTTTTGTTGAAATATATTTTTTTTAGAGAAACGTGATATCATTGGTCTTGATTAGAACACACATACACAGAGAATAGAAAAATCACATTGAATTGTGTGGCCAGAACAAAAACGCAAAAAAAAATCATTTATTTACACCGTGTTTCAAAGATAATCGCTTTTATTCGCAAAATTAGTTTAATATACCTACTTGATTCGTCCCAAGCTAATGCCAAGATTAGATACATTACGAGATGTGCACGAATGTCTTTGATTTTATTTTTGGCTTTATATCTGATGAAATTGCCACGCGGCGGTAATTCATTAAATAATGTGCGTGTTTTGTTTATGTTATCAACTAGAATACGATATGGTTGCCCTTGTCTATGGTCACTTAATTGCATTGTACAAAATCGATAGCGAGTTTTTCTTTCTTTCGTTTTTTTTTTTGAAACATTATATTTAATTACTAACTAATTATTCATGTTCGTCTTTATCTTTTGTTGCATACACAGGTACGCTGTTGTCGCAAAAATCGTTGCTGCAAGTCCTCGATGAGCTGCAGTATAAATCGCGTATGATTTTAGAAAAGTATGCGGTGCACACAGTATGGCCCACATTCAAAATGATGTACGCAGTAATATTGTTCTGGATTGATGCCTTCACTCGATGCATGAAAATCAATGGCATATTCGAGGTAAGCCGAACGCGATGCATATTCAAATTAGATTCCGTGCATCAAGTGAATTGATCAATTTTTGAATTAATTTGCGAATGATAATCGAAAAACAAAAGAATGAAAAACTCGAAACAAATTACTTAATTAAAAATTAACAATTTAATGAGAGATGAAAATTTGTTGTTTTTTTTGTGTAATTTCCAGAAAAAAACACCATCAAATACTAATGTTGAACCAGAGAAAACCTATTGTTTACGAGTACAAAAGCGAAAGGAATCGTTAGTTACGGCGAAAGATCTATCGACCGCTGCTGTTGAAACACACAAACTTGCTGATCCACTCGATGAAAAACGTGTAAAACTTTTGGCCGAATTCGATGCGATTCATCCACATTTGCGTGGCAATTCGCTCGTGAAATCATGGAAATCGGACTCCGACTCGGAAATGGGCTCAAATAACAGTATTTCGACTCGAAATAGCATTGGCATGGTTGTGATTGTGTATGGCAGTGCGACACTAGTCTATATCCAATTGATGTTTTTGGCAGCATTCCTACAAACGGCCGCCACACCACCGGGTCTAGTGTTTTTGGTGTCTAGCTTAGGATACATCGCTTATATAGTATTTAAGGTACGAGTCAATTCTTCTTACTATTTTTGTTTTTCAATTCAGAAAAAGTGTTTCATTAAATTAAAAAGAGGCGGAAACAAAAGTTGCTGGAACTCGTTGCAAATTCCACAAATTTCATGCAAACAAATTGATAACTAATTGTTTATGAATCCATTCTAAATTTTAGATGGGTTTTGCCAAATCAAAGTCCAAAGATGAGCAACCATCAACGAACAAGACCAGATCTGCATCAACAAGTACCGCACCTGCCGAAGACACCGTTGGTGAACTGCCAGTGAAACAACGCAACGGTCGATTGGGCCGATCCAGTACACGGCGTTTTCTATACTTCCACAACAAAACTCTAAGCAAAATCAAGCTACTCTAAATCAAACCGATTCACCTCAACACACACACACACACACACATACCCATCACAACATTCCGTCACATTAGATTAGTTTGTCCATGCGACGGCACTATTCAGGTTCACAAATATTCTTGGGCTCATAAGCCAAAAAAAAAACGAGAAAAAAACCGAAAGGAAACCGAATGAGTTGAGGCCATCAAAAGCCTAAATTATTGTTATCATATCACTTTGCCATTTTGCAAATGTCTGTTTTATAAATAGCCAGTATGTTGATTGTATGAGTAAAAATACAAATTTATTGCGCCATGATCAATCGGACAATTGCTAAATATCAGAAAAAAAGACAATTTTCTTTTATCAAGTACAAAACCAATGTTTTCACACAAACATACGACGCAAAACAAAACACAACGACAACAACAACAACATCTTTATACAATAGTCCACAAAATCGATCATTTTTAAAATATATTGTAGATTAGTTTTAAGTTTTTTTATACAATAATTGAAATAAGAGATAAACACTTAAAAAATATGAATGAAAAAAAAAAACAAATTACAAATCATTTTACTGTACGAGTCTATATGATTTTTGATTATGTTAATTCTTAGGGTTAAATTTATGAACAAGAAAAAAAATAATCAACAAACATAAATGAAACAAACAACTTATTGTACACTAATATATGACTGGTCAACAAACAACATTGATAGACATTTTATTAAATTAGTTATGAATAAATAACATTGGTTATGAAGTGTGATCTGAAGTGATTTCAACTTCATTTTACGGTTTATACAGAAATCCATGGGTTTTTATTTCTTTGGCTAGGTAGAATATGATTGGGCTTCCCATTCCCGCTATGAAAGCGGAAATTTTACGATATTTGTCATGAATCGCGACCGATTTTTTTTTTCAAATCCTGATTTATTGAAATCCAGTTTTGAGCCAAATTTCGCCTGATTTTCTAGTTGAATTCGATAAAAGCCGACTTCATAGATGCACTAGGGGCATTTCTCACACAAAAAATTTGAGCAAATGTGCAAAAATGTCTATTATTTCTTCTTTTTTATTGAAATTGTAAGAAAATGTACTGAAATGACGATATTGCTTGAATAAAAGTGTTCTGGAAGTAGGTTTCAGTGGATCTCAAGGATCGTTCAGAACTGCTCCCGATTCTGGAGGTGGGTTTTGGTGGATCCTCAGGATGGACCAGATCCGGTTTGACAATGCCCTGGCCCATCCTGAAGATCCACTTCCAGAACCGGGAGCAGTTCTGAACGATCCTTGAGATCCACCAAAACCCACTTCCAGAACACAAGTTCAGTGTAAATGAACATTTATTTACACGAATAGATAAAAATTGATCGAATCGGACCGAACGGAAGAAATTTTTCAAATTTATAAGAATTCATTCATTCTTTTCGTGAGAAATGCCCCTAGTACGTGGGTTGCTATTTATATTTCGGGAATGAGTTACCTCCGATGACTATATCTAACTTTCGTGGTCATTTTCAGAAAATTCAACATTTCTTAAGCTTAAAACACTATAGTAGATATATTTTTCATATCTGGGTGTGTCTTAAGCCTTAGTCCCAAAATGACATCTAGAAAAACAGGAATTTTTGGAAATAAACTTCCTGTTTGGTGCGAATAGCATTGATTGTCCTTGTGTAAACTACTCAGAAATCTTCGTTCATTCCTAGTCTATTAATTCCTGGCCAATGAGACCATTATCGTATATTCTACACTTGGTTATATTCGATTGAATGATCATATCAAAAATTGAAAATTCTTGAAGTGAAAGAAAATTCCGAATTTCTTTGGCCAATTTTTCGGATATTCGCACTCCGAAAATTTCTGTTTTATTCAGAATTCATGGTACTACAATTCTCAAGTATGATAACAGTCATATAAATACTTTTTTCCGAGAACGAAGCATTGCAATCTGCGAAAATCGTCAGTTTTTTCAAAAGTAATTTTTTTTTTGTTATTTTCAAACACAGTATGTTGACTGAAATGTTCTGGCATGGCATGCCATACTTGGAAATGATAATTTTGTGATCTCTAGTGACGATTGCGAGCATTTCAGTCCATCAAAATTACATTTTTGAGAGCTTGTAAACCCATTTTGGTCCAAAACTCTTTTTTTGATGAAAAAAAAATCGGAGGTTTTGACATATTAACGGCATTTACGGCACTAAATCCACGTGTAATATTGACCGCATGTAAGTCATACTAATGCCCAAGGATGCCTCAATCTCACGATAAGTCACATGACCATTTCTCACTTTCAGATTTTTCACAGCGTCAATGTGTTCTGGCGTTACTGCTGAAATTTCACGACCTTCCCGCGGCTCGTCTTTGAGTGACTGCCACCCCCGTTTGAACTCATTGTACCAAATATATACGCTGGCCATGGATGGTGCTTCCTCGCCAAAATCGGAATGAAGTCGATTGAAACACTCCTGTTGAGATAGCTCCACTCGAAAATCGTAAAAAATTATTGCACGAAAATTTTCTCGAGACAATTCCATTTTTTCATCGAGTTGACCATGATGCATAGTGAATTGACAATTGACGTCTGAAGAAACTTATCTTAAAAAATGTCAAACTTTTCGACTGACCCAAAAATTTGCATCGGAAAATACTAGGAGAACCTTATTCCCGAAATATAAATAGCAACCTACGTAGATGCATGAAAATGAGTAACTAACAAACAGTCATTTCGAAAACTTGAATAGGAAGAATATGTGAAGGGTCCATGTCAATGGAGACATCTATGAAACGATATACTTATCGCATGTGTAAAGCTGTCGAAAGCTCAAGTCATAATTCAAGTTTTCACTAGAACATGCGCTGGCATTTTTGATTCTGATATTTGAATAGATGTCTCGCATGTTTTCTTCTGATACTTCGCTTTTGTTCAAAATCATATCAAATGAATTCAAATCAATCTGCAGGCCACTATTTAAGCTCAAAACTATATAATTCGAAGAAAATAATACCCAAAAGTTATACAATTGAAATCATCTTCATGCGGGACCGTAATTTTTGGAATGTGTTTTCAAATATACCCACATTTTGGAATGTGTTTTCTAGCTTTGACATACGGAATGGATTTGCATGTGATTGTGCATTGGTTCGGAACTGCAAACAATTCCACTGGCGGCACATAATCATTTCAATCACGCAAACTGCATTTTTCCGCATGTCGCCTTTGCTCCGATTTTTTTTTTCTTGCTTTGATTTCATGCCGTTCTTTTCTTCCTTCGTTTGTTGTTTCCTTCATTCCATCAATTTCGATTGGTCACATTATTGACCCAGAGAACGGGAGCTTAGGTGCATGAACGAAGAAATCGTAGCGTCCCCAATTTGTAACCAATGGATAAATCGGATCGGGTGCGAATTTATAAATATTTCAATCGAATTGTGTACAACATATTTTTCCGTTTGTTAAAATATTTACAAATTGTTTGATGTCAACACACACATACACGCGGATTATCATTTGACTTTGTTTATTCCGTTAGTGAGACAGAAACCAGGTGACTGAAATTATTTATCTTTTTGCTTGAATATGAACAAATTACGCGACAGCGTTCTACAAATGAAAGTGAATGTTGTTCAATGAACCGTTTGCATTGAGCGAATTTCGAAAACGCCAAAATTCAAATGTTCATTGTTCTGAATTGAGTAACATCATGTTACTAACATTGAACGGGATTAAAGATTCATTTGATTCGAGACGGATTGAGAATTCATTTGTTTTGATGTGACAGTTCGATAAAATACTGTGTGTGTGTGTGTGATTGAGAAAAATGAATGTAGGCATTTAACGTGATTGTCTCATGCATACATTTTAGAAGCATACAAGATGTGCGATAAAGATTTATGGTTGTTTTTGTCCCAATCCCGAGTGTCGTTCGAAATTTCAATGCACATTTTCACAAATGGTTCGGACTAACCCACTTCTTATTCTATGCACATGACCGAATTTAATCACGATTGGCAATTAAACTAGATCGTTGTTTATTGTTTGTCACACAACACGTCGATTGTACCCATCGACAGTATGTACTTCATTCAGTGCGAAATAATCACCGAAGCATTTCTTGTGAGTTCAACCATTTTTACTGGGATTGATGGATGAGTTCAAAAGGATTCAACGAAATATGGTTACAACACACTAATGTGATTTGATTGAATATCCATGTGTGAGAATGTATGCTTTTCGGCTTGATTGTCTGGAGTGTGCCTGGCTGACAGTCAGAATTTGTGTGGAAAATCCTTTTTTTATCCATTTTCAACATGTATAAAAGGAACATTCAAACATCAACGACAAAAGTGATTGAAAACACAATGTGATCGTGTATGATTGTTCAAAAGAATAGAATCTTGAATAGAATTAGATTTGAATAGACTATGCGTTCCACTATTTTGATCATTCTCATTTATTACGATCCTAGGAGCGGTTCACATTCGCGAATGCCATTGCCATTTGCAGAATAAGAGGCATTCGTACCTGTTTCGCCATGTATTCGGAGTGCGATCATTCGTGCGACGCTCCATAGTGAATGTATTAACACATTCGCACAAGCATTCGTAGCCATTCGCGAATAGCTACGAATACTTGTGTTCAGTCAAACGTCAGTAGCGATTGGGCGCTAAAAACGCCATAAGCAATGAGTTCACGTGTGTTTCAGATATTAAAAAAGAAATTGGGTGAAAAACTACCGGCAAATTTAGAAAAAATCATAATAAGTGCTGGATTTGAATGCGAAACTGCTCTGTTATCCATTGATTCTAAAAGCATTTGCGATATAGAAGAATTGATAAACGAACATAAATTTTATTTGAAAGATACGGCATACGAATATTGTCTGGCAAATAATTCAGTGTTCAAGTTCAAACCGGGACATCGAGCATTAATTTTGTCGATACTAAAAGTCTTGAATCGCTCCACCATAAATAAAAAAACAAAACAAAACCAGTGTAAAACAGTATTTTCATACGGAGTATTTTTGAGTTTTTCCAAATTTTCGTTCACAAATTCTTCAATGTCGTTGATAAATGTCACGGTCAATTAACATTAGCGATGAGAGTCATCAAGTGTCAAACGCACTTATTTCCAAAATTATTTTGATATCAACTGGAATTCCATTATTGGAAAATTTCTCTAATTCAGAAAAAAGTTTTTCGAGATCCTAAAAATAAAATGTATTGGGTCTGGGAATTAATCGTGTCGATTTTTCAAAAGATGGCGTAACTTTGCATGGTTGTATCGGGCAATACTTTTTTCTTTTTCACATGAGTGGTCTAGTGTCAAACTACAAAAATCATCATCTATCATTTCATCGAAGTTTGGATAAACATTTTTTTTTTGCGCCTTAAATATGTCAAATTTTGTACCGAAAAAGCAACATTTCCCGCAAGCATTAATTTTTTGCTTTCATTTGAAGAAAACTGCGGCTGAAGCGCATCGAATGTTGGTGGAAGCCTATGGTGAGCATGCTCCATCGGAACGTACATGTGAACGGTGGTTTTCACGGTTCAAAAGTGGTGATTTTAGCACGGAAGACAAGGAACGTCCCGGCCAGCCAAAAAAGTTTGAAGATGCGGAATTGGAGGCATTGCTCGATGAAGATTCGAGTCAAACTCAAGATGAGCTTGCCAGAGCATTGAATGTTGACCGAAGCACTGTTGGATATCGTTTAAGGGCCCTTGGTTTCATTCGCAAGTTGTCAAATTGGGTACCACATGAATTGACGCCGGCTCAAGCTGAAAGGCGTTTGGTGACTTGCGAAATGCTGCTCGCTAGGCACAAAAAAAGAGGTTTTCTGTATCGAATTGTCACTGGTGGCGAAAAATGGATTCATTACGATAACCCCAAGCGCAAAGCATCGTATGTTAAGCCCGGCCAACCAGCAACATCACAGCCAAAACAAGAAATTCACGGCGACAAGGTAATGCTGTCTATTTGGTGGGATGAGGAGGGAGTGGTGTATTATGAGCTGCTGAGAAGTGGTCAAACCATCGATGGGCCTTTCTACCGACAACAATTGATACGTTTGAAACAAGCAATCAAAGAAAAACGCACGAAATGGGAGACCAGAAAAGAGACATTGATTTTCCTACATGACAATGCTCGGCCACACATCGAGAAATCGGTCAAAAACTACTTGGAAAATAGCGGATGGGAAGTTTTGGCTCACGCCCCGTATAGCCCAGACCTGGCTCCTTCCGACTACCATTTGTTTCGATCGATGCAAAACCATATGGACGGAGAGCGGTTCTCTTCAGTTGAAGAAATCCAAAATTGGCTCGATGCATTTATAGCCTCAAAAGATGAGGAATTTTTTAAGGCAGGCATCCGTCAATTGCCCACATTGTGGCAGAAGGTCATCGCTTCCGATGGACAATATTTTGATTGAAATGTAATTTCATTTTGGTATTCAAATAAATGTTTGAAAATTAAAAAAAATCGACAAAACTAATTCCCAGACCCAATATGATATAATTTTTATATTAAATTAGCCTCAATAATGTTTTGTTTACCATTTTAACGACTTGAATTTGCACTGTTTCGACAAGTGTTTTGAATAATGTCGTTCGATTGTATTTGCATTCGTGCATTCGCAATGCTACCCATTTGAATAGCACACTCATTTGCAGTGCCATTCGTAACCATTCGCAAACATTCGCGAATGCTTGTATTTAAATACATTGAATGGTTGCATTCGCATTCGCACGCATTCGTAGCATTTGTAAATGTTTGTATCTAAATGCACGTACTAGCATTCGCCCATTCGCACAACTGGCACCATTTGCAGTTCGTAAATTCCCCCTGGTTACGATCGCTCAATTTTTTCTGTTCATATCAAGCACGACCGAATATATCAAGCACAAATGCTGAATGACATGGATTTGTGAGGAAAAGACATGGCCACAAACAATGTGTTTCTCATAGTTTTTGTTGTTGTTGTCGTTTTCAATCATACATACATAGAGTCCATAGTTTGGCTTGTGTTGGATAGCCACTGGAATTGGTGAGTGATGATTTGCATCCTTCGTAGTCAAAGTGTCGCGCAGCCTGAACGAAAATTCAATACGACAAAATAGTTGACGTGCCGCGAATATTCAATACTGAAGCAGTGAAACGAGCAATGAGAGCCAAAGTGCAAGTGTGCTATCGTTGGAAATGGAAACAAATCAAGCTCTCCCAACGAAAAATGTCACACACAAATATTTCCACATGTAGAACGACGACGGCGACAGCAACGACTACGAATTCGACGCTATGGCATCCACATTTTGTTTGGGCTTGTGTGTTCGTCATGTGTGTGTGTGTGTGTGTGAGTGTGTTCATGTTCACCGAAGTATAAGTGCTATCTGAGTATGAGTATGCGAGGCTTTATGTTTCTTTATAAAATATTTATCCTTTCGAAGCAGGCGCTGAAACGAAATCCATTCCACGCTTTCGCTTCTTCAAGAAAATACTGCTGTGATATTATGTTTGTAGTAAAAATTAACTTCTGACCTTTATTGCATGGTAAAATGTGTGCGAAACAAATTGTACGGCTGTTTGCCGTTGTTGGCGTTCGGAGGATAGAAATGAAAATCAGTTATTTTAGCCACTGATAGAAATACTGGATAGAGCCAGCCAGTGTGTGTGACTGAGAGAACGAACGAACGAACCGAGACTGTGTTCTGTGTGTTGTTATAACATTCATGAGTTGTGCTAGCTAGTGTGTGCTGTGTGCGCCTCGGTGAAATAGTTTACATCGCATAGCTTCATGATGTATTTATTTTAATATACGCGTAAATGTATGCATGGTGTATAGGTAAAAAGCACGACCAAACAGCACACAGAACACAAAGAGCACACTCTCAGCCCAATATATAGCCCAGTGTGGTGTGTTCAAACCGTCTTCTCTACTCGCTTGTTTTGGTCCCTGCGTGTATTTCGTATTATAATATTCAAAAGGCGTCGCACACTAAAATGCCACTTACTTGCCATATCGCACACAAAACGACAACGACAGCAACGGCTACGACGACAGCGACGACGACTGACTAGCAAAACAAATGCCGTGTGTATGAAATTTCAGTTGATCAAAGGTTTTTCGCGAAAATGAACGTGTCGCTCTCTGCCTGTATCCGTTTCGGCACACAACAATTCAACTGACTAACCGATCGATTTAAACCATGAAAACCAATAACAATAATCATAAGTTTTAACAGAAAATACGGAACCATACACGACGGTATGAAGCATCTGGCGAGTTACCGGCACAAACAATAACGCGGTGAATACAAGAAGGAAAAAAAAAACAGAATCAAGTAGGAAAAGTTAAACAAAAAAAAAAATTGTATTTAAAACCGAATATCGCCAGCGCGAATATATAAAAATAGAAAGATAAAAAAGGTCGTTCAGGTCTTTAATACTTAACGAATGAGAATCCAAATAAAATTGCATTTAGTGAATTGTGTGCGCATAGGAAAATAAATTGTGATTGTTAAAAAAAAAACTTCGTATAAACAACTCATAGTTGCGGTCATCAACGTCGAAAAAACGAAGAAAAAAAAATGTAAACTGATTCATATTTGTTTCGTCCCTTTCTAACCAAAGTCAAAACGTGCACGCAAAAATTTCCAATTGATTTCATCGTTTCAATGATCATTCGCACAACTTTCGTCTTCGATGAAAAATGTGTAACCAAATTAAATGCCAGATTATTATTATAGAGTGGCGGTGATAGGCTCCTTGACATAGGCTCTCTATGTTACAGCGCCTTTCGAAAACTTCATCTTAAATGTTGTGGTATCGTTAAAATGAAATTATCTCCCTTGAAATTCAATTAAATTCTGGTGTTATATTCTTAACAATCATATGTTCAAATGTCATTTTTCATCTCTCAATCATTCGAATAAAAACACACACACACACACACACACACACCCATGACCAATTCTAAAAATGTTGTTCTTGTGTACACCAAAATTTAATGAATAAAAAAAAAACAGAATAAAAATTATGTATATTAATGTGCCGCAACGCAACATCACACATAAACCGCTGAATAAATGCTGTGACAACTGCCAAATAGTCAAAATTTTGAAAGGCATCACCACCAAAAACAACAACAACAACAAAAAGCTAAATAAAAAAAAATACGATAAAATCGTCGTAAAACATGTGTGTGTGTGTGTGTGCACAGATTAGTTGCGTCGCGTGTCTATGTGTATTTCATCTCCTCTCGACATGCGTTGCGATCATACACATATATTTGGCCTATGAAAATTGGCTAGTATGAAACAAAAAAGAAACATCAGTCAAATAACATGAATATGCGCGCTGAAATCCGTTCATTTTTGCCGCTATTGCTGTGATATCAGTTCGTCCAGAAATTAAAATCTGTTGAATATTTTAAATATTTTCCAGAAAATGGGTTTTTTTCGCTTTATTTTTCGTCACTTAAATGTTCTGATAGAATTCAAGTGCAATTATTCAGCCACATATTGAATCATAGCATTCACAACGTTTTGTTTATACCATTTTAAATGAAATTGAACAACCGAGAATGCGATGATGATCTAATACATAATATATACTACAAGATAATTAGAAGAAAAACATGTTTTGTTTGTTGATTTGATTAACATCCAATTTGTTATGCACGTGCTCATCCGAAATAAACACATTTTTATTGAAGTTGAATCAAACGATTGAGTTTTTCACTGAAAAAGTGATCATTGGCTTGAATGGATATGTTTTTTTTACGAACCGTTTTCACAATTCAATCTTTTGATAAATGAATTTTAAACGGGTTTTCAGGCAAAAACTGAATGAAAAATGTTCAACGCATTACAATGAGTGTTCGCAAACTGCCAAAATAGAAAAAGAAAAAAAAACTGTGAATTTAAAAAAAATATAAAGCACTTATCATTATTATTGTGTTGTTTGTACAGTTGACATTCTAAACGTCTTCTCTGCCGCCGCTGCTGCCGCTGCTGCTGTTGTTGTTCGGTTCGTTCGAAGAAACGCATCGATTTATTATGTAAGATTTCAATGATGTGTAACATTGACGAGGAAAAATAGCCATCGATCAAAGTGTGTTTGCAGATCAAAGAAAATGAGACGTAATAATACGCCAATCGCTAATTACAATTTGTCGACGAATTTTATTCTCCCTTTCTTTGCCTCGTTGAAAGTGCGTTCTACATAAGTTGAGTTTTCATTAAGAGCTGATTTGTCTGTTTTTGCAGCAACAGCCAAGCTGATAAAAGTGAAACTCGGAATACAATTTTACGTTAGAGGTGAGCCGAAATAAATCAGTTCTAATGATTCACGATTTTCTTTTAATTTTTTTGCACAGATGACTCTCTCCCCTTCCCTTGTTCGCACGTAATTCAATTTTACATTGACAGATGATTGATACTGTTCATTTGGCATGAAAAGTGCCGTTTGCAAAATTTCGATGAAAATAACGCAAAAAGCGTGGAAACTCGGAGACGATCTTGATCTCGAGTGATCTGACACAATAAGGAAATTCAAAATACTCGATTAGAATATGCATAAAATGTACAATTGTACATATACCAACCTAGACGAAAATGACAAGTGAAACAGAAAAATAAACAGGAAAGTGAAGAGAAAATAAAACTTAGAATGTTGCTAATAGCTTAACGATCTTATTATGATGACTCTTATGACTCGTGTTCTATTTTCGTGAAACCTCACAGAAGCTTGTTTAGTGTGTACGCGCACATCTCACGTTTTAAGAAGACGATGTTCCACTATATCACAATGCTATTAAACGTGCAAATCTATTTAACCGTAAACCAAACAAAAATTAAGTCAAACATTTATCATCCGGTTGTGGATTGAGTAGAATGTCGTTACTTGCTGCTCATAAACTGAATAGAGCTTTTGTTCGCCTGTATTTGACTGAAATTCAAAAAGTGTGAAAAAAGGGCAAAATTCAATTCCGAAGTCAACGAAGGGAGGCACTTATTGATTGATCTATGCATATTCATCTTTGGCTGCAATTATCCGACTTTTTGCTGACCAAACGGTATTTGGTATACAAAGCCGCAGACATCTTTCGATCTTTCACTCATTCAGTCGCTGGCCAGAGTTTTCCTCTTCTTTTTTTTGCATTCTGTGAGGGTTCGAATGCTCGGGGTTTGGTTCTGTTTATGTATGGAATCTGATGTGTTTGCGAAGCGCCGTAAACACTACACATTGAATAATGCAATAACGATAACTTACTCAAGCAACAGTGCAAATCATTTAGTTGTTCAAATTGGAGACAGGAAACATGAAAGGAATAAAGAACACGCAACAACGCGCCCAAAACATCCACCAGCAGAGAAGACAGAACCAGAAGAAGTAGAGAGAGAGAGAGAGAGAGAGAGAGAGAGAGAGAGAGAGAGAGGGAAGGAAAAAAACTTAGAATTAAATGCATTGAAATGTGATATGGTGAGGAAATTAAGTCGTTGACTGCGTATTATTGATTCTTTTGTGATTCTTTTCCTTTTGCTCTCTCTCCCTCTCTCCCTCGTTCACTTTTTGCCGTTTATGCTGCTTAAACGCGAGTCAGCTTTCATCATTCTGTCGTTGGTCATGTGTGATTGTTGTTGTTCAGAAGCTTATGGTGGTGTGTTTGCTGCTCTTTTTCAGAGCCGATTGTTTTCTTCACTCCTTGTCTCCATTTCTCTTACTCACTCGTTCTCTTTTTTTTCTGTTGTTTCCAGCAGTTTAACGTATTTTTTTTTCTTTTCGTGAGCTCGGTATTTAGAACAATTGTGTATTTATTTGCTACTTCGGCTCAAAATATATGTATATGTCTGTTGAATGTGCGTTAAAATTCAAGACAGAGAGTGAGAAAGAAAAAAACTTGCATATATGTCTTTGTGCTTACGATCCTATTATATGCGCTAAATTGTAATCCGCATCGCAAGGAAACGAAACAAGAAAAAGACACACGACCTAAAGAAAAGGAAAACCTACTGAAGCAATAATCAGAGGATGAGAAAACACTCAAAACCATTGGGTGTGCTCAATGGGATATATGCAACTTTTTTGACCAGAAAAAAACGCCATCTTACGTCGTGCCCGTAAATTATTTTACTGTACATTTAGATGGTAGAGCTTGAACAAAAGTTCGACACTATGCATAAAGTTGGAAAGAGCTTGATAAACTTGATGAAATACATATATTTTATGGTCGTTGCAATACCCCTATGGGTGTGCTAAATACGAAAACATGAAAATCAGGAATACACACAACGACGACGATGGCGGCGACAGCGACGACGCTGATGACGACGATGATGGTTCAAACCGACAAAACTTCTGTTAAAAATGCCATAATATTGAGTCGCATACGGCAATGTAAAATTCGAAAATAGGGTGGAACCATTATTCATATATTTATTTTTCGCTTGCTCGCTCGTTTGCCCATTCACTTTAAATATTCCTTCTCAATTTAAATAATTTTTTCGAAATGTGTCAGTTACAAATCACAAGTTACTAAACACACACATTCGCGTACAAGACATTTTGTAAAACCTCATGTTCGCTCACATTCTAACTAGCTTCAAATTATTATTTCCCTAAAAGCGTCACGAAAATTGAAAGAAAAGCAGTAATAGCAAACGAAGAAAAAAAATAACACTCAAAAAACGTCATTGTTTTCGCATTTTATCCACTCTAATTGAATAGCACACTTTTTGATGCATGTGTATAGTGTGTATATATATATATATATTGCATATTTTATATAGAAAACAAATAAACTACAAATGATGTAGTTCACATGTTAAATTGAAATATAATAGCTCTTTACTGCATTGGTTTTGTTTGGTTTAGTTTTCTCTCGTCTTTGTTTCTTCTTTTCTCGCTCTCGTATTTTCGTTCGTTTCGATTTGGTTTTCTTTTTGCTCTCTATCTCCCCTTTTCTTCCTTTTTCTCGCTCGCTCGCTTTCCATTCGTTTCCTTACTTCGTTCGTCTTCTTAAGCGCTTTTTTTCTGCACTGTGATTTTCAGTTCACATATCCTGGTTTCATCATAGCCCAAAACTTTATTGCTCAGTTCTCAATTATGAAGTTTACTACTATTTGTTTGCGTTGATGTTGTTATTGTTGTTGTTATCTCTCTCTTATTCGCCATTCGCGTATGTACACACACACACACTTTGCCTTACTATTTATTTGATCTTGAATGGATTTTCCCGCGGGGGTATCATTACACTAACAACAACATCATTTGCAAAATGAAATTCGTTCAAAACCTGCTGACTCGGAGTGAACGCGCTCACTTTACAAACGCACTTGTTCATCTTGCCGGTTTGACAGCTAATGTCAAATCTACTTCTGTTTCAGTGTAGATTTCTGTTCGAACGCAAGCGTTTTCTCAGTATGGTCCGCAAAATTAAAAAAACAATTCTGCCACGAACCAGTCTTTATCTTGAATCTAACATTTTTTTTATGTATTTCAATAAACTCCAATATATCATATAAAACGAAAATGAAAGAAAAACAATTTTTTTCAAATACGGGTTTAATCTACCAAAAGAAAGCAATTTTTTTTTGTCTTGTGTGCCAGCGGCATATTTGCACAATTTTATTTGGCAGAATCGAAACATTTTTATTTATTTAAAATTCAAATAATAATTGAAGCATTGCGACAAACAAATTCCCTCAAAATATTTTAGTTTTCAAGTGCAACATAAAGTTTTTTTTTCATGTGGAGTTGTTGTTGTAAGCTCTATATAAAAAAAATTTCATGTTGCACTTTGAAACTAAAATATTCTGAGGGAATTTGTTTGTCGCAACGGTTCAATTATTATTTCACCGCACAACACAATGACGACTATGTTTGACACTGCATTCAATACACCCATCAATGTAGTTCCCGTTAAAATGTGTGGCGTTGTTGGTTTGACGTTTAATGATCGAGACTATCGCGGTGGATTTTCCGTTGTGATTTAGTGGCGGATAAATGCCGCCTTTTATAAAGTAATTGAAAAGGTGTGCGAGTGAGAGAGTGGTGCCATTTATTTATTCATTGGACATAAAAAGTCTCGAAAAATATGTGATAAGTTGGAATTTATTGCGAAACATCGGCCAAATATCGACATATTGAATATTTGCTGTGTGTCTGGTGTCGATCTGTTTTCCACTTCGAATTGTTTGTCTCAACTCGAAAAAGCGCCGTCCGCAACCCAAAATATCGAACGTTAATGATTTCAATTACTCAGAATAAATATATGCCGATGTCGTTTAATATTCAATTGAATCATTTCCAATTGAAGCTCATTCAGCACATGATCGACAATTGGTTATTATTCGATGCGAACCATTGTGTGGATGAAAGAGTGGTAATTTGAATCAGAGTGCGCGCACAGTAAATGTGTAGACAAACAATTATGAAGGGCAAAAAAAGTGGCATAAAAAATGAAAACAACGAATGAAACAACAGCAACGGTAATCGAAACCCTGCTGCACCACCAATGATTGGGTGTGTTTTCCATTTCGGTTGAGCCGCATTTGAATACAGGAGCGAAGAAAAAAAAAACGAAAAACAAAACAAAGATATATACCAGCAGTTGGATATCGTATTTTGTCGTTGGCTCGAATAAGTTAAATAGTAAATCCTTTTTCTAAATAGTCGCTTTTGACACAAAACTCAGTTTCAAAGAGCGAGAGTGAGAGCAAAAGCAATAGCGACAGAGAGAGAGAGAGAGAGAGAGAGAGAGAGAGAGCGAACGAGCAAATGCATGTGTTGCTTGGAAATCTGAAAGTGATTTCAGCAAAGTTTCCATCCATGCATGTGCGACGAGTGTGTTCGTATTTGTGTACGCTTGTGCTTGTCTTTGTGTTTCAATGTAAGCTTGAGGCTTTACGGTTTGACGAGAAAACTCAAACATCGCACCAAAACTTCAAACTATTCCGTTTTTTACTGCTTTCCTTCGTTCGCTCTCTCTTCGTTCGTGTGTGAGTACTATTCATTTGCTCCCACTTTTTCGTTTGAAAACAACGTTTTCCATTGGAACTGCAATCAATAACAAATACATGTGCTCCATGGTTTCCACTTCGATCCGTGTGAATGTTTAAGTGATTGGTGCTTGTTTATACTTTCCGCACACACAGGCACGCTCACACTCATACGTATCGGCTGTGTGCTAAACTAACATGAAATGCATGAATAAATGAATTTTGCTGCAATTGCTTGGGTATTGTGCGATAATTTCACCTTTAGGTATATCAAAAAGGGAACTAACACTTCACATTATTTACTTACGGTGAAATTATTTGTTGGTGCAGTAGAGAGAAATAAAAATGCCTCCGATTTGATTGTATTTTGATAATGACACCATTTATTTCTGCACAGTCTCTTCCGCATGCAACGCTTTATTTACACATTTTTCACGGAAATATTGCATCGGAACTCTCATTTGTTCTGTTGCACAGTAAGAAAAATCGTTTAGTTTTTTTTTTATGATTCTCCTCCTTCTTACGCTGTGCCATATTTAAGCTCTGTCTAATAGAAGGTAAATTGCTAACGTTGCATCTACTTCAGCAGTAGAGAAAAAGAAGCAGAAGAGAGAAAAATCAAAAAAGTAGAGGGAAAGACGATAGTCTTAGACTGTGCTTGAAGGTGGCGCGTCATTTATTATGTAAGAAAGTTCATTGGACTTGTGCATCCTAATCAATTGTTCGGTGTTAAGCGCATCCTCAAAAACTTACGAACGGCTAATTGAATTTCCTCCGAAGATGTAATTGAATTTCCAATTTTCAAGCATACCCCAGTACATATTGCAAATACCTAAGGCAGAGCCAAATTTCAATCCTATAGAAATAGAGAAAAAAAAAAAACAATGTATGGGAAAGCAAATGAAAAGCATTTTAACGAAATAGATTAGCAAAAGAGTAGTATAATCGCTAAAACGGTTGAGATTATACACGAAAAGAAAAATAAAACGAACAAACAAATGGACCACAATGCGCGTCAAGGATATTAGCGTGTACATTTGTATGAAAACCTGTAAAAGGCTTTAACTAAACGGCACACAAAGTTCGCACAATGCACGTGGGATTTTTAAACCTAGTTCCATTTAAATCATGGAGATTTTTGGCTTAGTTCGAGCTATATTTTGGAACGTCAATCCGCGCCGCTATCCGTGGTTAATTTTTAAACAGAGATTTGTTTCCGCTTGCACACGGAATTGTTTGTTTGTTGTTTTCATTTCGTTTCGCCTTCCACATGAATTAGGTTTAACTTTAACGTACAACGAATTTAAAGTTCGCGGTTAAACAGATCATCCCCATCGTGTTAATAGAGCCGGTGAAAAGTCCGCATGTTTGTTTAGCGTTCCGAATGAAATGTTTGTTGCATTAGACGGACGAACAGTTGCGGTATAAACAACTAGTTTGATTGAATAAGAACTAAGTTCTGTTACAGAACATAAATGTATCAGCAAAAACGATACAAAATGCGCATATTCTGCATTCAAATACTATATTTACCGTCTACTCTATCGCAAATTATGGATTGCATTATTTTAATTTTGCCTAATGCAGTTAAATACAATTCGATAAAGTTTTCCCCCTTTTTCTGGCAGGAAAAAAAAATGCGTTAATCATTGAAAGTAAAAGCTTGAATGAGCTACCACATTTGCTAGCGAATGATTTCGTTGTGCTTTTTTTTCATTATTTTCTTCATATAGTAATATTTCTTGCACGTGGCAGCCAATGCGGCGTCTGTGCATTGAAACAAAATATGCTATGCCATTTTTTCCCTCGTTGCTTTATTGCTCGCGAGTACCATATATCGCACATGTTCATCGTCTCAGACGCATTGACATATAATTTTCCTTCATTTATCAATTCCCATTCTGAGCCATCCATTTGTCTGATGATGAGATTGCCACAAACGCACATCTACAACATTTATGGTTATTCATTGTTGATTCTAGTTTTTTTAGCACTACATGAAATGTAGAGCTACTAATCTGCTTTTTTTTGTCTTAATATTTTTTGACTACTGAAACAAATTATGGTGAATTTGAATTTTATGCTCATATTGTTTATTCAATTTAAACCAGAGGCAGAGTCTTTCAAAAAAGAAATTAAACCAAAATCTTGTAATTCATTATTGAGATAACTGAGAAAATCTTTTTTCTGTACCTACTTTGTTGTAAATATATATCCTTCGTACTATGCTTATAATCCATAGTGTTATTAAAAGGGATGACTTTTAATGATATATTACTGCAAAATTACTTCGATTCCAAATACATTTCATGTAGTGCGCAAAAAAGTAGTTTGTTGTGAAACAACAAAATAGAATAAGTAACTAAAATCTCAAGAAAGGTCTTGTTTTTTAATGCGCTTGTTCAACGATTTCTACTCATTTCCGTTCTTTGTTGCGTTGTTGAGGACTTTCTCTTTTGAAAATTGGTCGAACGACTGAAATATATGAAATTTTTTGAAATCACCAAATTGAATCGGAATTCACAACTATCTGAGAAATGATTTAGACCAATTAGAAAGTTTTTATCTTATTGGCCCAAAATATACACTTTTGGACAAAATTGAGAGGACAACCTCGAAAAAAATTTACCAATGATTATTTCATGAACGTAATTAGTTTTTATTATTCAAACATTTGTTCTATTTATTGCAAAATAATGTGAACTAAGAGAATCTAGACGAATTTCAGTGAAAAGTTTTGAATTTCGTGATTTTTTCTCAAAAATGTTAACCGATGTCAATTTAGTATTGGACAAAATTGAGAGGACAGTTCTTTGCATATTTTCAGAAACAAACTAACTTCCATGACAATTGAAAACTAGTGACACCGCTTGATGCACAAACTTGCGAAGATTCAAAATGCTATTTAAGTTTTGCTCCACCGAACCGTTGTTTGGTAAATGGAGACGGTCAAACTTTTTTATCATATTTCACTTTTTTCATCTTCAACATATGCGAATATTTCTGGAACCAAAGAAGATATCGAGACATAGTAAGCGGCATTTGAAAGCTGAAGTTAGACCAACAAAATGCAATAATAACCGATCAAATATTCCAAGAACTTCAAGAGATACAGTCGTGAAAGTATGACAGCTGCTATAGAAATGACACCAATTATTTGACATTTGAGGTTAGAACTCAGAAATTGTAAATTATTTTTACTTCAT
>NW_022601438.1:2682514-2711059 GCF_009176505.1 Sitodiplosis mosellana | reverse complement strand
TTTGCGCTAAGATACTATCCCTGAAAAGCCTATATTTAAGGATTTTTTGGCAAAAGTCGATTCTTTTTGAGTTGAAATCGAACCAACCAAATATGCGGCCAGAAATATGTGAAAACATCAGTCGATTTGGTCTATAAGTACCCAAAATGTTTGCAAAGGATCATACTAGATGTTCAAAGGCAGAAAAGGTAGAAATCATTTGCCTTTACCTATCAAATCGAAGCTCATGTTTGTGATTTGCTCATTTTGACCTGAAATTTGTCTTATATGTGTCGATAAAAAAAAATCTAGACGTGGTTTCGAACAAACTAATGATGCAAAAGTGCTTGGTTTTTGGTCCTCTAAAACAAGCAATCGGAATTTCTCATGTGCAGAAACATGCGTTGCACGGTGTAATCATTGGTAAATTTTTGTAGAGGTTGTCCTCTCAATTTTGTTCAAGAGTGTATAAAATATCATAAATTATAAACTCAAAAATATCGCAAAAAAATGAACGTTTATCTCGCCATTAATAGTGAAATTGTAGTGGCCTAATGAATTGGTTTTCCGTTCATTTTCAATGAAAATGAAAAAAAAATCGCCACAATGCTGTCAAGGTTTCAAGAATGCACCGCATTGTCAGAATTCAGGTATTCAATATGTTTACAAGTAGGTGAAACGAAAAAAAATAATCAACGGCGAAAAGTTTTGCGTGTGAATGTGGAAAATGGAAAGGGCAACAGAGCAGGCAGGCAGGCAGGCAGGCAGCAGCAACGGTAGAGAAAAAAACTTTCTTGTTTATATTTTTATACAATGGCCATTATGTTAAATAACAGCTAATCACAAGGCACACACAGCACGACGACGACGCACAAAAAAAGAATAAATAATTGGAACAATAGTAACGGTAACAAGTCACAGCAATGAAGTCAAATATAGTGAACAAAGCTGGCGATTAGACGACTGCGACCAATATACAGGCGGCCGTGCGACCCATGAATTTAATTTGTATTGTGCAGGAGAGCAAGTGAGCGAGAGACCAACCAAACCAACGAAAATTCCATTGCGGCTTTTCTGAACACACAATGGTAATGATTCCGTCAATCATCACCATACCAATCAGAAAAAAAAATATGTGGTAGATGGAATGAAAAGCAGCAACATAAAGAAAAAAAGTTGGAAGCAGATTATGCATAATAGTTGACAAATTACATATTACAATTACGATTTGTCGTTAATTTAGCGTTTCCAATGGCAGAATTTTCCCGAAGCGAATTTTTTTTTCTATCGACACAAAACGCCAACCGCACACGCACACAAATCGATGATCGACGAGACAACATACCTCTTCAGTAAATGTTCACGTTGCTGTTGCTGCTGCTGCTTGACATTTCTAGCAATTGAAAGTAGAATGGGCGCAAAACGATTCTCTTGAACAGAGAACCAAAATGAACATACAAGAATAAAAGAAAAAAAAAACATCAAATTTTCAATGGAAGTCATCGTTTCCATTGTTAACGCATTGTTACTTGCTCATTTTTCTACCGATATACAGTATACACTGCTTTTCTGTTGGTAGTTCCTTGTTTGGCCCGAAAGAAACTCAGCACACATTTTCCTTTTATTGCTATTTAATATTTTCAATTTTCCCGCAACACCACACAAACACAGTTTTCCCCATGTGGATGTCACTTTCGCCGTCACTATGTCTATGCCTGTGCTCTATGCTTCATGCGTTAGCGGGGTCGTACTTTCACTATTGACATAACGAATTCATTAAATTAGCGAAGAATTGTAAACAAGTTTTGTGTTGAGCAATTATGCTAATCTACGATAAAAGCTCAAGCGGACTGCGTACATTTGAAATATTCAAAGTTTCCTTTTTTTTTGCTTGGTCGGCATCATGTTCCTTCATGGCTTCAATAATAACAAACGACAACAACAACAAACACAGCAGCAGCAGCAGCAGCAGCACCAGCACCAACAGCAACAACATCGTTGTGAAAATGAACTAGGACATTTATTTAGGCAACGAATATGGGCCCACTGCTGTACGTGGCGCGCTTATTATATTTCTGTGTGCACGATTGCGACGGTGTACAAAAGCGAATTAGTCGTTTGTTGATGATGGTCATTCGCCATAAATCGGAAATCGTGCATATCTTGAACACGAATCGCGCGAATGCATTTCTTGTCATATCAACGAAAAAAAAGAGTACTAACACACAGAACGGTCTCCGGTGACATTGAACGGAATTTGTATCGCGATTTCAACTGATAATTGACTATAGGCGACTATCTGATGCATTATATATATTTTATTCACTGCTCCTGCCGCTGCTGCTTGAATGGTGTTGTTTCATTCAACACCAATTTCATAATATGTCAAGGCTTGTCGCTGAACAAACGTCCATTTCAAACTTGTCAAAGTCGTTAATATATTGCACACTTTATAAAACATGACACAACCAATGTCTTGCAGGTTCGAGCCTTTCGCTTAAATACTTCGAGCTCTTGCTCTTTCTGTTCCGTAAAATACATTCCACAATTCTATAAAT
Organism: Sitodiplosis mosellana; assembly: GCF_009176505.1. NCBI lineage: Eukaryota > Metazoa > Arthropoda > Insecta > Diptera > Cecidomyiidae > Sitodiplosis > Sitodiplosis mosellana. Next base: position 2,708,522 of record NW_022601438.1, on the reverse strand, counting down.
AAAATATCTAGCCGAAGAGTGAGTGAGAGAGAAAGTGAGCGAAAGCGTCAACAATATGGGCCTGTGTGTGTGTGCGTTATCCTTACTTGAACTTATGGAAGAGCGCCAAGTGAGTTGTAGATTACAAGTTCCAATTCAAACAACACTAAAAAAGGCACCGAGCAAACTTCATATTAAAAGAATGCAGAGAGAAAAAAAGGACATTGGCGAAAAAAAGCAATGATGAAATGAAAAAAGGGCTGAGAGGGAGAGAGTAAATTATACAGCTGTGCAAACGCAATACGCTTGAACTGCGAAAACGATTGACTGAATGAGAGCTACATGTTCCCAGGTTGTTTCTTCTTGTTCAAACAAATTAATTCCGGGTGAAAGTGCTGTGTATCTTTGCTTGCTGACAATGCTTAGACGTGTGTTATGACAGCTTTTTTGCTCACACACAGTTTCATTCTATCACCAAATTCACATCCACTCGTTGCTCAATGGATTAACACGTCAATACCCTCAAAAAGTGCATATTTCCAATCTCAATTATAGCCTCACACACACACACACACACACACACACACACACACTCGCAGTCTCAATGGCATAACATGTAGTAGTGCCGATGAGACAACATAAATGAAAATAGCGAAGCATTGTTTGACGAAAAAATAATCCCTGAAATTATACGTCAGCTTCGAGGTGACTTTTGGCTCGATTGCTCTTCCTTTTTCAAGAAAATGAAAAGGCAATTCTTCTTTTTCTGTTGAGATTTAATGCGTTAACGATTCTTGAAACGGATGACGCGTTGGGTCGAGAATCCCAAATATTTTACGTTTCGTTTAATTTCATTTATTATCCTTTATTAATTAGCCAAACATCGACCTGATAAATGCTCTCCTCCTAATTTGAATTGAAGTTCAACTTCAAATATTGATTTTACACTTTTATGACGTGTTTAGTTGTGGTATATGCTGAAAAAGCGACTCAAACTCAACTGAAATTCTGAGCAAAATATAAAATTTCAAATTGGATTCTAATGTTGAATGTGAAGCCATATGTGGCTAGTAATATTCGAAAAGTTCTACTGATCAATGTGCATTGTGCAATGTGCTTCATCAACAATTCTTTGACGCCCAATGACGCTTACCACCAAACAATGATCAGAAATCTCAATTGATTGACACACTCGCCTTTATAAGTTGATAATCAATGTCAAAAATCAAAACACCATCGGATATTAATTCGGCCGATAGAGAATAACACATACATTTGGTGTGTGTGTGCATCATTTGAGATTGATGAAGAGTCAGATATTGGATTTGCATGTTGCTGTACACCGATCATTACTCAAAGTCATTAGCTTTTGCAAATCGATGTATTTCATAGTTAAAATCATGTGGCTAAAGACTAGGGGAATATCACGAATAAAAAATACCATAGAATTTCTATAGATTTTTTACATTTTTTTCAAATTAATTTCAATTATATTACATTATGCGAGATATCTGAGATTTTTTCAGATATACAGCGGTATTGCGGTTTGCATAATATTGTCAGCACCACAATGGCAACCATTTTGACCACACAACAATGAAAATTAAACTGAAAAAATACTTTTTGTTAGTGACATTTTGCATAGTGAATCGTAAGTTTATCATTTGAAGTTTTGTGTATTTTTCAATACAATATTCAAAATATCCATAAATATTTAGTTTGGAAAATTTGACAGTTCGAGCGTGCTTACTAGACGCCATCTTGAATTTTGATATTGAACATATCTTCACAAATCTGCGAAAATTCACATTTATCTTCAAAATTCATACAATTGCGCTAGAAACCGATAGTGTGGAGCTGGAAATTCGCCATATCTAAAATACTCCGCATATGTCAAAGTATTCAGCAGAATCTCAAATATCTCACCGTATCTCACATGGTGAATATGAGTACCTAAATAATACAGATTTTGCGCAATATTTGAAATAACATAAATTTTATTGGATTTGAATGAAATAAATGAAATAAAAATAAGTTTTGTGAATAAAAATTTCGTGATATTCCCCTAGGCTAAAGAGTACTAGTGTAATGCCACACTAGGTTGCATCATTTTGATTGCCAAATCATTTAAAGCGTTCGCCAGACTAAAATACACATCGAAAGTCAAGGTGTATTCGAAAATGCACTACGGTGCAAAAGGTGTCTCAAAATGGATTTGCTTACACACCACCGATTGAAATACTGCCCACTTGCTCTTTCGCTCTCGCCCCATTCAACTGCACATATTGATTTTCTTGCTTTGAAGCTGTATGTTGTGCTGCCCGTAATTCACACAATTCATTTACAATCAATTTTAATATTGCGTCTATTATTTTGGATATTGGGGCGACTATAACGGCCGATAATATTACGCCGATGACCATGCAACATTCGAAAAATGCTTTAAAAAATATTGGCGTGCCTTTATTTTTAGACACAGTAAATGCGAATCGTTATGCAAATTACAATCGCAGTAGTAGGTTAATATGAATACCGCCTCGGTTTTCTCAAAGTCGACCCTTCTTGGACGCTGGTTGCTGGACGAACTGACCAACATGAAACCAGCAAAGGAAAAGCAACGAAAACAACAAATTCATAATAATTGCCAGACCCGTGTGCAAATAAAATGACTAACAGTCACTCAGTTGTATGTAGCTTGCTGTATGTAGTGATACACAACTAAAACTGGCTAAAATGATTGAAATCATGCGTTTTGTATGGAGACAATCACGTTTAGTTATTCTTTCAGTCAGTCGACTAATTTGGGACATGTTGACTAAGAGTGATTTGTGATTAAAGTTAACTGCAGTTGCTTACTTTGTTCGAAACAATCACTTTTAGTCAGTCAAAATGTCCCAAATTAATCGACTGACTAGTCAGTCAAAAATTTTCCACACGGGGATACTCTCGAAATCGGCTTGATCTAATCTAGACGATAATCGGCCTCGAATAAATAACTCACTCGTCAACATTGGAAACAAAACAAAACAAGACAATTCTTTGCACAAAAAACTCATTTAGCATTACTTATAATCATGAACACACTCACTGATGACCGTTTTTATGTTGTTTTTCTTCTTCTTCTCTCACTTCAGATGCGAGTCAAACATAAGCATAATAATGATTTACCATCCTTATCGACTGGCGGACAACATACAAAACTAGGACCAATCACAATGACCAAAAACAATCGTTTCAAACATCATAATTACTGAAAATTACGCCTTAATAGAAATAAATTCATATCTAATGTTAAATAATATAGAAAATAATTAGTCACTTGTCGCAAAACATCGCCTTAGAATTTAAAAATCAAAATTAGATAAATTAAAGTTTTGTCTCAAAGCTTGATGAGAAATCATTTTGAAAAAAAAAAAAAAAAAAAATCTCGCGTCAACCGTTTAAAGCTTGCAATATTGTAAAATGGAAAATTACCGCTGGCCAATAGAAATACTTATGAAGCAACGAAATTTACGAAGAATCATCGATGACCAAGCAAATTGCATCGTATCTGCATCCAATAATCTCGTTTGCGTTTACAAATTTGCTTTAAAAGGACGCCGGTCTAGTCGCTAGGTGAATTGAGTGCTTTAAAAACGATGAACACAAATAAATATGAGATAAGATATCAGCTCGCATTTTATTGAAATACTGTCGACACAAGCATATTTAGTTGTCACATCGATATTACATTAAACAAGTCTATAGAAAATAAAACTAATTAGCACGTATTTGGTTTGTGCCAGCGGCGAATTTCCGGTGGTCCAGCATATCATCGATGTCATCATATCAAAGCAAACATGTAATCTGATAACCCAATTGATTTATTAGTGTTGAGCAAAATTAAACCTTTTCTTTGCACATTCAAAATGGAACGAAAAAAAGTTCGATGCAATTCACATGTTTCATGGAACCTCATGCAGATTTTGACTCAAAAATGTCTGAATTCCAAAAGAAAAGGTTTTCTTTTGTTTATCACCATTTGAGCTAGATGATATAATGCTGTGATTTATTTATCGGTGCTTTAATAAGTGGTTTTTCTTTTGTGTCTTCATTATTGCAGGTACGTCACTGTCATCTAGCCCGGATTGGAAGAGAGAGAACAAATTATGTTCATAATTTACTGTGCAAGTGCCGCTACAGTGCTAAAGTGCTTTAGAAATCTTCTGTGAAATAGAAAAAAATAATAATAACAGCAACATAAAATATGAGTGATACAATATGAGCCTACAATAACGAATAACCGAAAATCATATTCTAAACGACCAAAATAAAAGACTAAAACTTTTAGTGGAGTAACAGCAGAGCAAAAGAAAACAACAACAACAACGCGAGCAAATTCAGCACAATTACACAGTGCCAGCGAAATTCGGGCAGTGATTTTTTTTTAGTTCGTTCGTTTGTTCGTCGTTCATTCTTTCATCCCTAATTAGTGGCCATTTTCAACGTAAAACGTCGACATCGTTTCGAGTGAAAATCACATCGAAATCCACACGCGAGTGATACGATTCTGTGTGTTGTGTTTTCATTTTTTTTTTCGAGCACCCAAAACTGCGAAAGACGAAATAGTAGCAAAAATGCCAGTTAGACGAGGTCACGTTGCGCCACGAACAACCTTAATTGAAACCATAATTAGGAAATTCGATACAGACAGTAAGTAACCGTCGTCATCGTCGTCGTCGTCAAAAGCAGGGAATGTCTGCACATAGATTTATTCAAATAAATTCAAAATATCAAATAAATTTATCCGATATTGTTCATGCGTTGCGTTGTTGTAGCGCATCTGCGGTACAAAGTTCATATTCTCTTCCGGATTTGCCAACTCAAATTTGAGATTCAGCATCCCAAAGGGATGCGTACTGGAGGATTTCACTTCCAGAATACACTAGGTGGGGTCCATCTGCTCAACAAGTTTCACTTCCAGCTCAGCCAATATTTTATAAACGCTATTTTTAAATATAAGCTGAAAACAAAACTAGTAAAATCTTCTGAAATATTGCCTGAGCTGGAAGTGAAACTTGTGGAGCAGGTGGACCCGACCTAGTCCAATGTATTCTGCCGAATTCCGCTCAGAACACCCTCAAATTTGAGTTGGCAAATCCGGAAGTGAATATGAACTTTGTACTGCAGATGCGTTACAACAACGCAACGCATGAACAATATCGGAAAAATTTATTTGATATTTTGAATTTATTTCAATAAATCTACGTGCAGACATTCCCTGGTCAAAAGCAAGAGAAAATCGAGTGAACAAAAGAAAAAAAATTATTGCCAAAAAAATTGTGTGTTGAAACTTGAAGCATATGGAAAACTTCTGCAATTCATCATCACCAAAAATCCGGTTGACTATTTCAGACAATTGCTTTTTTCCAGCTTGAAACCGCCATCCGAAAATTCTAATTTAGAAATCGGTGACTTCGATTAGCTAAACGCTTTTTTAGTCATGTTTCAAACACTTTCGGTCGTTAAGAATAACGAGAAGAAAATAAAAAAAAGAGAAGAAGATTGAGCTGCATTTCATTAATAAAAGCAGCCTCTTTTATCCTTTCATCATTTTTAACGCCCACTCATTCTGAATTTCATGGCACAGACGGGAATGGTTGATTGTATGTGTGTGTGTATACAAGCGCAAAATTGCTGTCGAATCGGGTATATGGCGCGTGTCTCCAGGCTGTCTACGTGCATAATTGAATCCACGGCATTTTGTTGAATAGTTTGATTGATCGTTCGATTTGAATCATTGCATCGTCATCGGCGAATGTTTTTTTTCGTTGGTACGTTCGCTTCGAGTAAGATGTCTTCTATCAATCATTTCGTAATAAAGACAGAAGAAACAAAAACCGACTACTCGACATGGCTGTGATGGTGATATTTGACAACGATATGGATAGAAGATATTTGACTCTGTTTTTGTGTCCAAAAATGATGGCTCTTTACTCTATATTGGAACAAATAAGCACCCACATAACCAGTTGTTGTTGTTGTATGAATTTACTGAAAATGGTTTCAGTTTTTCGTTCATTCTGGATGTAAATTCATTTTGGGCGAATTAAAACGAACCAAAATTACAAATCAATTTGTGGCCCATGTCTCGGCCAAGCCATATTCCATTTCTCATTTGATGAATGAGAAAGTAAATGCTTAAGCATTCGCCACCTGAATATAAGCGCCAATGTGCGGAAACGTATACGAAACAAACAAGAGAAGAAGAAAAACAGCCAACGCTATGGACGCAATAGCTACATGCATTGTATATTTCAGTTATGCAAATAACCAGCGACAACATTACAATTTTCATTCATTTTACTTGACATGACATTACGAACTCTAAACACGAAAGCCAACCCACTGAAGCATTAAAAACAGTCGAAATTATCAGAAAAACCCAAACCCACGTTTTTTCACTTCAATTTTTGGCGTATGCCAAGCGCGTTGCTTATTTTTTCTTTTCTTTTTGGAATGAAATGCACTGTCTTTTGATCTCATTGTTGAGTATTGTGTTCATTTTCATGGGACACCAAATTGTATTAAATGGTTAAAAGTTTCACTGAAATTTGAATCTACCTGTTTCAGTGAATTAATTTCAACAATTTTTTAAACTAAATGAATGACATTTGAACTATGATCAATGCCACTCGTAAATTAACTCTTTAAGCTTTTTTTTTTGTTGAAGAAATGATTGCAGCTTCTAATTCCTTTGAAATTGATGGAATTAAAACAAATTTCATTTGAGTTGTACATGGTCGAAACATTTCTTTTTGTTTTTTTCTTCTTCCTTCATTTCATCTCTATTTCAAATAGAGAGCTTGTTGTCTTTTGTCCTGAAAGACAATATAAAAAGTTCCATATCTTTGGCTCTCTTTTTCAAATCGAGATTTGGGCTCCGAATAGTTATCTCTGAAGAAAATGGATTAAAAACCTAAAAACATTAATTTAAACTCTACAATTTGAAGAAAAAAAAATGCGTTTGATTTGATTATTTTAGATACAAATTGTGAGCTCGTGGAGAACTTACACACCACGTGTACATGAAAAATCACGTGTATGACAATATATTGTCTTTGTCATACTACGAAATGTATATCACTTGAAATTTGACAATGTCATGAAATTATTCATACTACTTTTGCCACTTGGATTGGTTGTTCCGCAGCTAGGCTGCGATTAAAGCTAATCATTTTATACATTCAGCTACTTCCTCGGTCTGTTATAAGTATATATATACGTGTGTGTGTGTGCTTTGCCTTACTACCATTTCGGAGCATTGATTCAAACGATATGTCTTAACGATTGCTTTCCTTAAAATGCGACGCTGTCAACCTCAGCTATTTCTTGAAAATACACACTCATACATACACTCTGAAAGTCGAACAATTTACTAGGCCAGTAATATCGTATTTCTACGAGGCGAAAATTCTCGACTTCATTCACATTTATAATAATAACAATAAAATAGCTAAATTGTTTTTGGCGGCTTAGTTTTAGTATTGTGCTATTCAGATTGATACTGTTGAAAAGCACAATATTCATATTGCCCTAATGATTTTTAATGTGAATGTGTGTATGTGTATGTGTATAGAAAGCCATTTGTCTTGTTCCATTTCGACATCCCATTTTTAGTTATATTTTCAGTCCCATATGCATTGTGTAAAAGGTGCAAAGGGCCTTAAGTACAATATATATTTTTGAATGTCCTTTTTCTTGAAAAAACCCACAGAGAGAACTCGTTAATTTGTTGTAGGACAAAGGAAGTGTGAAAACAAAAGGAAAATAATAGACAAAAAAGCGCTTTGTCATGCAATCGAACGACGTTTTGTTTGACCAAAAAAAATCCAGCACAAGTGAAGAAATTACAGAACGCGAAGCTACACTGATGTGTGTTTCACTTTTTTTTCGTTTCGTTCGTGTAAACGATGCAACTAGCAACTTTCTATTGGATTTGGCGTAGACAGTAATTGTTAATCATGTTCGTGCTGGGCCACATAGAAAAAAATTCAACAAAATATTATTTTACGAATCTTTACATTTAATGCAGTTAAAATGATACTATTTTTAGACGTGCAAATAAATTCTGAATGCATGAATGTAAGGGGTAATGGTTTATTTTGGCAGATTTAAGTTGAGAGACTCTTTCGAAAAGGACTCTTTATTAATAAAGATAATTTAACTTTGATAGCTGTCATAATAAGAAACAAAAATAATTAGTATACCTACATCGATCGGTCCATGGTTTGTGCTTCTCATCCTTTCAAAAGAAAAAAACAATTTGCAATGATGAACAAATGCTCTGCACCGGTCAATCACGTAGGTTTTCCATTGAGAATGTGGCGTCATTGAATGCGTGTCCAGCTGTCCAAATATAATACTCTATTTCATCATTGACGTCATTCAATATCTTCGATGCGGGTAAAATCGAGGCCACAGAAGGCTTGCTTTCGTTGCCTATATTAAATATTCCTTTGATCTTGGGACCCCCTCCGGAATTTCATGTCTTAATAAATTCTATTTTAACGAAGAACAACAACAAATGGAAAAATACACAGATGAGATATTGATCTTTTTATAAAATTTGATAATATGGATTCGCCATGGATTAATTCAGTTTTGAACAATAAAATCGCCCATGGCATTTATTTGTACATGGAAATTCAACGCCAACCGATTTGCTGTGTGACCAAAACAAATCCACCATAAAATATACGATTGAAATGTGTACCGCAATTTTCTTCACTATTCCAAATGTAGCAACAAAAGATGGCCAATATTAACAAGACCGACGATTTCGTTGACAGTCTCACACAGACGCAAACACAAAACGCGGAACAGAGATAGAGGGAGAGAGAGCATAGCAAAAACTCAAATCACATGTGGCGATGTGCCAAGAAATAACGGAATCTAATACAAATATGTGGTTTGGGATATCAATAATGTTGTCGATAGTGCTGTTTCAACAGCTTTTACATCCTCTTTATATCGTACATTACATTTTCACTTTCTCTCGCTCTGTCTCTCTTTCTCGATGTGACGAAAAACATCAACTTTGTTTATTATGTACACTCATGTTGAGGGTGGAAAAACTATTTGGTAAACATTTACGCTTTCGGCGTAATATTTCCTTTATTCGAAAACATTAAAATCCCCGGACACATTGAACACAAATACAATATTTACGGAAGATGTTTGATTGTGACTCAATATACCATTTTCAATGGTCTGTTTGCATCTAACGGCATCTATACGGTATAATTTGGAAGCATAAGTAAATGCCTTCGTCATAGGGTTTACGCAAATATTGGAAATGGAATTTGTCAGATATCACATTTTAAACGTCATCCATGATTCAAGTCAGTGATCTTTGGATAGGGACAAAAGCAATGCAAACTGAACTCTGAACGGTTTCGGATTTGCTGAATATTTTACCATTGCGCTTCACTGTGTTGTTTTGCATATCGTCGTTTTCTTGCAATGTTCTTCATAGCTTGCACAATGGCAACAAAAACACAATATGTCCTTTCCTGTCTCAATTTGAATTTCGACAAACGAATGCAAATGAATTTGTTCAAGAAATGGAAAATCGTTTCCTTATAAAGAAAATTTAATTGATATTTCAAATAAAAATTGTGATTTTTCGGTCATTTCCAAGCAAATCGTTGGCCATAAATTTGATTTCGACACAAAATGGCAAAGAAAACATCGATGCAAGATGAAGAAATCAAAATTCCAAACAAATGTTTGCCAATGCTGTGTAACGTGTTTATCGTTCAATACCATTGTTTCAGAGTGAATTACAGTGCAGCTTGAATGTATTGAAAAGGAAAGTTGTGACGCAGAACTCGAATAGAAAATTCCGCGTCAATTTTCTTGGAATTCAAAAAGCACGTATGTTGTGTTTGCGATGCAGGCGTAAAGAGGTTGCGGAGAAATGCTGGTAAATCAAATGGATTGATTTAAATTGACTCAAACTGGAGGCTAATGTTAAGTAAATTAGGTGAAATAAGGAGAAAAAAAAAGAAACGCAGCCGAAAGTGTCTATAAATTTTAATATTTGACACAATCCAAATACCGTACAAAAACATCACGCGAACATTTTCGAAATCGAATGTAAACAAAACAAAAAAATTTCAAGGTATAACATTACCATTGATTTTAAACATCATATGATGGTAGGAAGAATACGTCACTCGATATCACATAAAATCAAATACTTTGTAAACGAATGTTTTCCTTTTCTTCGTCTCCTTCCTCATCGAGCAGAGGAGAGCCGAAGAAAAACTGTACTTTGAAATTCCGAATTGCATTCACAACATAACAACTCACACACACAAAAGAGAGAGAAAAAAAATAATGCAAACGATTCGATTCGAATATATTATACCAAAGACACACGGCATTCCAGAAGGCATTGATTCTTTTAAACGATATAAAAAGAACTTTGAATAATAGTGACTATTACTTGGAGGCATAATTTTTTTTTTTATTGTTGCTTGTTGTTCGTTGTTCGTCGGTTGGCTGAAATTGAATACGACTAGGAGGTTTTGCATTTCAAGGTCACCGTCCCTGGCGAATTCACTATTGTTTCTTGATGTTGTTGTTTTTTTTTCACATGTTTTGTTCAGCTGATCATATGCTTGCTATATCGCATAATTCAAAATAGCTTGGAAATCTGGGCCATTGCTAGCACTGTTCCCTGTCGGCAAATAAATCGATTCGATGAGAAATGAGCCGAGTGAAAGAATAAAGAAGAAAAAGAAAATCCTAACCGAAAGGTCACATTAAACATCGACGCGCTGCCTGACTACTGCCCATTTTCAACATTTATGAATGAAATTGTGGCAACCGCATTCAGTGCGCCAGCCATTTCTCTTTCTCTATTTTTCTCTCTCTCTCTCTCTCTCTCTCTCTCTCTCTCTCTCTCTCTCTGTTTTTCCATTTTAAACGCCCCAAAACGACTTCATTTCATATACCATCGAACTATTTACTGATTTCTTTCTATTTTAAGCATCTACTAAACCAAAAAAGATTCACATCAAATGCTGAGAGAGAGAAAGGGAGAGAGAGAAAAAATAACCATTGCTAATATAATCCAATCCTATTTTAAGCCGAACCATTCAATTTTTTATGAGCTTCATTGAGTGTGATCAAATTCGACGCGTTAAAAGTGATCAAATTGTTTATTTATTCGGTGCTTATTCTTTTTTGACACTATTTCTCTCTCGTTCCCTCGTTTTCGCTCCATTGGTTTAATATACAGTGGAGTCAGAACGCCGTGGAATGATCGACGAGGCACTTGTTGGCGTTGAAGGCACTGAAAAATTGGTCTCAATCGATTGGGAAATTTGCAGCATTCGTAAACACATATGTAGAATAAAAATCGAACTATTTTTAGCCGGCAACAGCGAAAAAGAAAAACACACATACACACAGTTCCGAAGTGTTTTGATGATAATTGAAATGAAACGCCTCAAACACATTTCCCGCTAAAAATACGAACGCTTCGAATGTTGATTATAATTGCTATAAGGTAATGATTGAGCGGCTAAACGATTGCAATGCGACGCAAAATCTCTTCATTGGGCAAAACAGGACGGGGATTCCCTCTGTGTTTTTCTCTTTAGTTCATACTGAGATGCGTAGTCCCGTGTGTCATTTAAATGTGAAAAAAACAACTGCCATGTAAAAGAAGGATAGAAAAAAACACAAATTGTGGTTGCAAATCCATATATGGACGTCGTCAAGTGCAATGAGTGAAGGTGAATTTAGTTAGTAAAATGAACAACCATTTAGTCCATTTCAATTAAAAGCTCCAATGTTTTGGTCACTGCAGACAGCAAACAATATACTTTTGGTTGCAATTCAGTGGCATTCAAGTGTGTAGTAAGCACAAATTTAACATTCTGTGGCTAGTTCACATGCACCATTCTTTATTTGACATACCACAGCATGCCATTATGATATCTCGATCAATTGATATCCGTACGTGTACGACAATTTTTGCTATATTCATGTATTTGCCACCAAGCATGACCTGGCTAGTGGGATTCCCATTTAATTTGGCTGTACAGTACACGGAGCCAAAAATGTTCGGCTGTACAAGCTGAACATGTTGCTCTCTCAAAGAACATTTCAACTATGTTCAACGAGAATCACACATGATATTCCTTTTTCCCCATTGGAAACTCATTCAATCAATCGTACATGTCCGTACCAAACACGATTTTTATGGTGCAACAACAACGACTTTCAATTAATTTTACCCGTCTAATATATGTGCTAGTTGTTTTGAAGAGCATTAGGCATAACATCGAATTTCGAAATAGCCTTTACTATAACAAAGGAAACACATCCACAGAATAAATTTTAGATTTAGATCAATGACTCGATACAACTATTTCGTTCAATCCTTAGTCCAATTTAGATTTTCCACTGTTTTATTTGATTGGATCTCAAATCAATAAAAAAAAAACGAAATTGGTTGACTTTTGGATGATTTCTCAACAATTTTTTCATTTGGTGTATTCCATCATAGGTGGATTTTCAACAAATCGAGTGCACTAGACGAACTGTGCGAATCTGCTTATTTAGTCATCGATCAATGACAAATTGTTGATATTCGAGCAACATTTGTTACAAACTCACTTTCCCACCTCCCTTCACCTACCGCAACACATGCTTGTTTCCCAATCGATTTCTTTCTCAACCCGTGGGATAGATACTTCATATAGTCTAAAATGTCTTTCTTTTGCATGCCTCCAAATTGTTCAGCTTGTCAATAACGTTCAATATGTTTGGACGGATTTTCATTTGAGTTTTTATTGAATTGAACACACATGATGGTAATGAAGTCGTCAAAACCTTACATTGAACGTGAAAAAAAAAAAAACAGCCAAATAATTCGGTCACAATATATATATATATTCGAATTTTATAGATTTGAAGTGAGGCAAAAAAGCAGTAAAAAACACACAAACACACACATGCGACTCACTCGTAACGAACAGGTGACATATGACGATTCAAATATAGTTCAATATGTTTGAGTGCAAAACCATCTCTCGACTCGGTTGTACGTTTTAATTAAGCAAGCATGTTGATAGAGATATGTTTTGAATGAATGAATTTTTTTTTCGCTCAGATGGCCATATCCACGGTGTTTTGGAGAGACACAGCAAGTGCTCAAACACACTTGTAAGCATGCGAGCGCACACACACACACACACACACTAACATAATTCGATGTCAAATTCATGGCAAACATTCTATTTTAAGATGTTTCCGTTGGAAGCAAACCAAATAAACCACAAACATTCATATATAATGAAAATAACAAGGGCCACACTCATTCCATTTCATGCAGAATGTGTGCTGGCGAATGATGCAGGAAAGGCCATTCAATTCTTGTTCCTTTACATTTGACACGTTGCGCCGAAGGTTAATTTATATTAAAATTTAAAAATGAAATTATGAAGAAACAGAAAACTTGAGCGGCAAAGTGACAAACGCTTACGCCCAATGGAAAACAAAGTGGAGTGCCCTTCTTCTTCGAACAATAAATGAAAACAATTGAATTGTCATAGAAAATTATCATTCACTTTTGTTTCAAATATTGTAATTTCCGACGTATTACTCTAAATCAGCTACATTAAAAATTATTTGCTCGAAATATGATTTCATTTTAAGCTTGATGAAAAAGTTAATAATATATTACATGAAAGCGAAAAACTCACATGGCTGATTGTCGTTTTGGTGCCGTTCTTTCTCGCTCTCGCTTCTATTCGTTGGTGCATATATGTTGTTCCGAACATACATGAGCTGTGGAAACAGCGCAACAATTGCACAATTCACAATGAAAAATCATTCAACTATTTATGAAGTTTTGTTTTAATTTATGTATGTGATAAATGACTAAGGCTATGACTATCATTTTTTCGAGTGTAATTTAGGCGTTGTACGGTAATCACATTAATATGAATGATTTTTCCTCTGTTTCGCAATTTTCACCATGCCGACATTATAACACACAAAGACAGCCCTTCTATATTATATACATACACAAACACACCGAGAAAATGCATAAATGAAAAGCTGCGGAACAATGAGACGTTTATTGATTTGAGAAAAAAACGCATACACCAAAACTAGCTGCCACTAGCGTTTTGTTCGGCGGTTTAAAGACAGAGTATACTTAACAAATGATGCGATGGGTATGTGATACACCAGAGAATGTTGATACTATAGACTTCATATCGAAGATTGTAAAAGTTTAAGCTTAAGTTGCATGAGATTTGGCTGTGTGAAGAATGTCGCGGTTACTGAACCATATTTATACACTGAAAATAACAAATATTTAATTTTATTTCATAATATAAATGAAAATGATGCTTCATTCCGGAACACTCTAGCACTTTTTCTGCTGTGAGCGGCTATTTTATGAAATATTCAATTTATGGAGAGTAGGAAAACCGGGGTAGTCGACAGAATAAGTAAAATTAAAAACGATTCAAATATTCCAAAGTCGTTAACCTTGGCGAATTTTAAGTTTACATTCAATTTACTTTTGAGATGAATGGACATTGTTGGTGAGTTGTCTTATAGAAAAACAACGCAGAAACCCGTGTGGGCAGGTTTCTCGTTTTATGAATCGACTTTGATAAGAACATTTTGAGCCTCAACAATTTGCCAATTGATACAAATGTTGAATATTTGGAAGACAAATATTTTATGACGAACTTGTCGAAAATTAATTTTCAACTCGTTTTCTCCTCTTCCTTTTCTAAAAAATGATTCTTTGCCAAATCCATTTACAAACGAGAGTAAATTCGATATTTGAATTGTGGAAACACTTGAAAAAAGCAATTGTCTTTCATTCAACTTATTTCATTTCATATTGCGAGTTTGATTTCCCATTAAAAGATCCATATTTAAACAAATTTTTCTTTTCAAGCAAAAACAAAATGTCGATTGTAACCTTGGTTCCTCCCGTTCTTTTCAGATCGAAGTTTTTTGGTGGCGAATGCCCAATCAGATACGTATCATATAATATTTTGTTCGGATGGATTTTGTAAAATGACCGGTTTCACACGTGCTGAGGTAATGCAACGATCCAGCACAACGGAATTTCTTCATGGACCAATGACATCACAACAGGCTGTAAATTTAATCAAAGAAGCACTATCAAACGGTTTTGAAAAACATTTCGAGATTTTGTACTATAGAAAAGATGGTGAGTGTTATGAATGAAAAATAGAAAGGCTAAGCAAAAGCAAATGGTATATCAAAGAGAAATGTTCAAATAAAATGCGTGTGTTGTTGTTTGTTTGGCACAGGAACAACGTTTCTTTGTTCTGAAGTCATAGCACCAATTCGTTCCGAAGTAGACGATATCTCATTGTACATAATCAATTTTGAAGACTTATCGAACCCATTGCCCGCTGAACAGCCCCTTGCACCGAGACTAAGCAAATGTATGTTTAATTATATGTTGAAACTTCATTAATCCAACTTCTGCTCCGATTTGTAATCAAAATATTCATCAAATTTCATTCATTTATACGACAACATTGGCAAATGCAGTTGATAGAGCTCGTGCTAGTTTTAAAACGAAATTCGGTAGTATGGGATTAAGAGATCGTGGCCTACGCTTGGCTGGATATCTCACACCTCCATCAGATTTAACGCAAGAAGATGACGATAATGCTGAAAGGTAAAATGTTGCATGCTCATTTTGAATAAATTGAAATCGATCGACACTAATGCCGTGTTTTTCCGTTCGTTAGCACTCGAATGCCCACACTGGAGAAAATCGAATCGGGAAAAGTGTGGTCACCATCGAATTTGGTGCCTTCAACGGCGGCCACAATGACATCTGTGATGCGATCGGCGGAACAAGAAAAAATTCGAGATTCATTGCGCCTGGACGATTTACAACAAATAGCGACGCCAAAGGTATATAATCACTGTTCCACGTCATAATTCACACGCCATACACACAAAAAGAAGAAGAAAGAATGAGAAGAAAAATTTAATAAATAATTTAATTTCAATGTCACACCACCAGAAACCGCCGTTAGCTGTGAAGAAAAAATCGGAATTTTCACAAACGAAAAGCCTTGATTTCGATGCACAATCAAAACGTGAGTACATTTGCTTCATTTCACCGTTCCTCATAAACACATACACGAACACGTTTCCATACTAACACACACCGTTATGGATTGTTTACACGATTTTTGACCCAGTAATTCCGCCGTTATGAAAGCGAGACAAAACAAACCATATATATATATTCGAATCGCATTTTTTTTTGTACGACAACGTCGTCGTCATCACAACAGGCGATTGAAGCGCCATTGGTTTGAAAATCTGAATACGGTGTATAGCCAAGATGTGCTTTGAACACAACTTACCACAAAACTAACTAGTGGAAAAAGTTCAGTCGAGTGCACAACCATCATATGCATATGTTTTTGGTTTGGTTTGGTTTTGTTTTTTATAAATGGATTGATCATATCGAGTCTATCTAATACTCGGTCTATCTGACAAAAGAACCAATTCACACACGTGCATTAGTGTATGATATACACTGTATACGCTGTGTGATATCGATGTCAACGAATTCCATTGCATTTAGCTCATTTATTTTTGAGGGTGGTGTGCATCGTTGGCTTTCTTCTGCGAATGCAACAACGAGCTTTTTTACTCATGAGATTCACACAGTTTTTTGTTTTTTCTCATCCGTGTGTTTCATTCTGTTGTTTGGTGAACGGAGTTTTTTTTCCCTCGTATGTGTTACACGTTGCTTGTTGTCGTTGCTATTGCCGTTGCTTATGTTGTCAAAACAAATTCGTTCTTTTTTGATACAGCTCCACGTGTTGCTATTTCTGTGTAATTTTATGTTGTCTTGCGTTTTTTTGTTCTTTGTTCCGATGTTGTGTAACGTGTTTTAGACATTTCTACTAAATATTTTACGTGTCTTTACGCTGTTGACTTTTCTTCTTCTCTGTTTTTCGTATGCAAAACTACCTTAGTTTTGATTTCATGATTTGCTTTTTGCTACGTGGAATTTTTGGTTTTTCATTTGTTTTTAAAAGCAAAGGAGCCTTTTGAGATTAGCCCAAATTTCGGAAGGAAAATGCATGGATTGCGACTTAACAATTATGCAAATAAGCAGCAGACGCGTCGTGATATTTATTTTGAAAATAAACTTCGGAATCAATGGCTCTTTTGTGCCGGGATCATTGAACAGTAATATTAGCTGCTGATCAATCAAGATTGAGATATAACAACAGCTCCATATTTTTGAATTGGCACAAATACGATTTATGACATTTTGAGTAGTTGAAAAAATATGGATTTAAATAATCTTCAAATAGTTTCAAATGGAATTGATTGTCTTTATCCATCAAAATGATTTTTTTTTAAATGGCCAATAAAAATGATCCCTTTTCCTGTAACAATGATTCTATATTTGCCAGTAATCACTATATCAACAAACAATTTCACACCATCGTTCAAGAGTTTTTCTCATCTAGTAAGAGATATGGTGCGATTAAATAATTAGAATTCATTTCACAACAACTCGCATCCATATATATAATGAGAGAATGTTTGCTTTTTTTCAAGCTTTGTTAAACAATTATTCCATCAATCTGTACATGAGAAATGTATTTGGGCGAAATGAATATTTTTGCCACTATGCTCTGGTTGCCTTTAACCTATTTGACATTCAAGATGCGAAGCAAGATCTTGATTATCCAAGAGCTGGCCACTTCATTAGTTGATTTTGATTTTATCAGTTTGCTGCCAACGATTCGCGTCTACTTTCTATATTTCTTCAATTATTTTGTTTGGACTATTGAAACTCCTGTCTGAGAAGTATTTTTGCCCACGTTTTTCAATTATGATTCTTTCACAGTGAAACTGTGATCCAATCAGTCTGAGTAACCATGACAACGAGACATTTAAGATTCAATTAAACTCATCATTCAATTTCATTGCCATATATATTCCATTACCTTTATGTCTATTCCATACTTGAACAGAATAAAAACACTCCAACTCCCTACAAGTGAGCTTTCAATCGTTTCTATTTTATTTTTCTTCTATTTATTCCATCTTTTCTTTAATTTGTCTGTTGGCGTATCTTTGTCCGCCCATTGCGAAAAAAAAACAAATTCTCTCTGACTGGCTCTCCGATTCTGATACACGTTCTTTGACGCTTGGTCCAAATATATGCACACGAACCGATAAAAAAAAATTGATAAATAAATTGCCTTAAATATTGAATGCAAAATACACGAACATACCCAGCTGATTCGGACGATGAACAAGCATTGATTGAATCGCAAGCAAATAGTCGACTCGAAATTGACATAAGAAAATCGATTAATCATTTGAATAACCTTCGAACCACAACAGCACCGACCACAACAACAACCACGACTCGAGGGGCCACAGCATCGAAAGCGAAAAATTGTCGAGGCTTAATACAAAAACGTGCCCATACACTCGACGATTTCATGGAAGGTAACCACCGTATGAACTGTGTGATCAAAAGTCCAGCCTAACCGTTACTGGTTTGATTCGCAATGGCGAGCGCTAAACTTACTCGAAGAGATCGCACATCAAATGGCCTTTGGGCCACTTGGATTTTGGACCCTTAGGGTAAAGTCACACTAAGAAACATGAATTGGAAACATCCCATAAGGTCCAATGTAATTTTTTTTACAGGAAACATTTTAGTGGAAACAAAAATACACAGGATCTTATGGGGAACTGGAAACATGTTTCCAATCCATGTTTCCTAGTGTGACTGCACTCTAAGAAAAGGCGTGCGCTCAACTTCCGAGCAAACGAGTAAAATTGGCTTGACATTTGATGCACTGCTCATTTTGACATTTCAATTTTAAACCAATTATACAGAGATCTGCTAGCCAATGATCAGCTTTCCAAACCCATTTCTTTATTTGTAATCCCACTTTATTCATTTCAACCAAGTATTCAAATACTTTTTGTTTCCATTTTATCTTATGAATGAAATCTTCATTTTTTCAAATTTGTTCAGATATTCCGCCCATTGTATTACCGCTCCATAATATGGAGTCCATATGCTCATTTCGACATGCCCAGCTCAATCAACACCATTGTATATTATCATATATTTTGTTTGCATAAAAGCCGTCAATGGCCATGTATTTACACCATTATACTATCCGTTTTGTGATATGCTAGAGATTATAGAAGTTTTAATACGATTCCCAGAAGATTCATCCAGTGCAAAAGCTCTTCATTCAAAATCTCTTCAGGATGAAAATGTTGTATTTCTGCTGTTTTGAACATTCATGTGATAAGGATGAAAAGATATGATCGACTAAATCGAGTGTAGCACTGGTTTTGGTGGCAGCTTTGAATGATCTACCCAAATGATGAGCGATATGCTGACATATTAGGCAGAGTATAAAATAGGCTTGTTGCTATGCAATTCTGCCGCGCACCCTTGGATCTAATTTTAAAATGAGGCGGTTTCATCAAGTTTTCATCTGAAAATTAGAAAAAATGCAGAAATTGAAATCATACATTGCAAACTAATTCTATTTCATGCGATGCATTTTTTGTTCAAATTGTTCAAAGTATCACCATTATTTATTTATTTCAAGTTTATATGAATTGTATTTATGGATATTTATCCACTTATCATCCATTGTTTTCCATTGCCTTAAGCGATTGAATCCATATTTTTCTCAATTTGGCATGAATTTGGCGGACATATTTGTTAATAAAACGGAATGTTGTCTTTTTCTTACATGGCTGCATCTTTTTTTCTTTGTCAAATTCTCGCATGCACTCATTAAGATAACAAATGTTTTTTTCCAGATTTTCGAATTGCATGCAACAAGTTTTCATTTATTGCCGTTCGTTTGGTTATCATTATGAAACAAACACAATGTCGTTAAAATATTTGCGGGCGCATTTTCATTTTCTGCGATAAAAATCATCGTATAAGTACTATGTAAATTCTGCAAATTGTTCATGCTGAATAAACAGAAAATCAATTCACGTTAGACTTCAACAATTTTCTTGAAATTGTCTATTTTTTACATTTATTTGATACATATCAAAGACATTCAGGTTCAATCATAATTGGAAATATATAATGTGTACATTACATTCCAATGCGATACCATCACATCGTCATGCTTTGTTGTTGAAAAGTTATATTGAGTGAGTCAAAGAGTTCTATAAACTCAAACAGCTTGTGAAACTCATTCGATTGAACTGTTCAAAATTAACACGTTGTGATTCAATATACTAAACTAAAAATTCAATTGAATTTGCTGGGAGTTATAACCATACGAAAAATAGAAATAAAAAAAAACTTAATCGTCGAATAAAATATTGCGAATTTTAACATAGGATAAGTTATTTATCGTGATCCAGTAAACTCATTCAGGGAGTGTGCTTTGTTCATTGGATAATATTCAGTGAATATCGTTCAATGATGGGGAAATAAAATTAAGATGTTTTCCACTTTGAATACAAAGAATCCCGGTTGACGAATAGTCTTATAGCAGCAAGAATATGTGTATAGTTTGTAAATGTCCGAACGAGATGCTTACGCACGCCCGCACAGACGAAGTCGTCGCATCGCAAATTTTGACGATGATTCAATGAGAAAAATATCCACAATATTCACAAATATTCACATTTCCCAAGCCTTGAATGAAACCCCCAGAAAGTTAACCGCTACACAGTAGCCATTGAAGCAGTCGTACATTTGTTGTATGATGCAAACGACTTTATAGAAGATTTCAAATTCAAACGGCCGTTATTGAAGTGAACAAATTACATGAAATTCTAATTATTTACGTAAACTAAGTTCGATTTTTTCAAGTCTAAAATTCAACTACTACTAATCCAACAAACTGAATTTTTATGATAAAATAAATGAAATTTCATCGACATTGTGTAATATATGCAATGCCATATTGGTGTGAACAGCGTTCTTTAAACAACAAAAAATGCCTAAAAATTGTGCTTAAGCCCAACTCGAACTATGTAGATTATGATGTAAGATTTGTTTCGCCTATTTTTCCACCAGCTTAAATTACCTTCTATCATTCCAGCCGATTTTATCATCATATTTAAATACTTTGCTAAAATTCATGTACAGAAAAAAAAATCATCAAAAATCGTGACTTCAATTCTGAACGGAATTCTCCACACTTTTTTCTGCCCGTTTAATTCAATGGAGGTTTTTATTGTGGATTTTGAAATCCTAACACGAGGAATAAATTTTGAATATACGATTGTATAATAAAACAAATTGCACTATTAATTCCATTACAAAAGCATTCATTTCAAAAGAAAACAAATTGGTGGAATTAATCCTGTGCACCCGGTGTGCTGCATACACCATGTTCAGAATTCAAGTTTCGTATCATGTTCATTGCAACGATTTTGTGAAAAGCTCCAACTGAAATCAATTTGCTCGTTTTTCTATGAACAATTTTTTTTCCGTTGCACAATTTGCATTCCCTTTATGTTGTTACATTTAATTTGATGATGAGGTGGGTTTCAAAATGTAACTTTTATTCCGTTTTATGTCTGTGATGCTGTGAAACGCACATTGAATATACGTTCGCTTTTTTTTTCATGTTTCGAATCAAAACTAGGTAAATCGGGTCATGTGGCACGTCAATACTTTCCATATGTTTCATCTGAAAGTGATCTACAACGATACAAAGCAATATCATTTCGGCAAAATTCAACGAATGTCAGCAGCGATCAACATGATAGTTCGACCTTATCAAATGTGCCTTCTGAGTACAGATCAGACCGACATCGTGTAAGTAATATTCAATTTATCGAATAGAGATTACACACGCACAATGTATGAAAAGCAAAAATCTAAGACGTTTGTATTCCTCATATAATATATGCCATAAAACAGGATAATGGATCGGGGAAATTTTTTCAAGGCTCACGACACACGCCTAACATGGGAGAGAAAGTAGCTCAGGTAAACATTTTCATTTTTTTGTCGTTGAAATATTGAATTTTTCGGGCAGTGTAACATGATGGGCAAACACACTAATCCCGAAAGAAAAGAAGAAACGAAATTGTAGTCACAATAGTAAGAGTCATACAAACACACTCCAGAAAATGAACAAAGAAAATGCGAAAATAGCAACATGCGTTGTATTTCAGCTTTGTGTTTGTTGAAATTAATTTATGATTTGAATAGGCCATTCGCGCATAGTGTGCGATGTGTATGTGGTTACATGAAATACATGTGCCCGTTGCTATTGTAAATAAAAATATTCTAGGTTAGTCAGGGTATATTCACGTGGTTAAAAGAACCATTACTTTTCGAAAAAATGGGTGTAGGTCTAGGTGTGGTATAAGCTTTTATGGAACAAATAAAAACGAGCCAAGAAAGTATAGAAAGCAACAAAAATGCGGCTACACATTTCGTACAATAGTATAATTGGATGACGGTTGAGAGAGTTTCGTAACGGAATACAGGGAATATGAAATTTCGACGCGGATTTACTCTGCACGTGTACAAGTACAAGTGACATGTCGGCGTATATAAGTATAAAAAAATGCAAACGCCACTATTAGTGTGATTGAATTGTGTAATGATTGCACACGAAGTGCATTTTCTGAACGAAACGAAGAAAAAAAAACACTGTTTGCCCATAAAATGAATGTGTTGATTTCATTTCATTTGCTTCGTTCACAGTCCCTGGGAACCATTTTAATGAAACACCTGAAGAACATATGACTCGTTAAGTAATGCTTTTTGCTCACTTTATTATTGTCCATGGCAACGTGAGCACGCTCGCATTCCTGCTATAAACCGAATCGTTCATGAAATTAAAACGATATGTCGGGAAAAATCGTAAAAATAAAATATATGACGGCGAAGTGATTATAAATCAAAATGTGTTATGCGTGACACCGATTTAAAGCAGGCACCACATTTTCGGACGATTTGAATTTCGTTCTATTTACGGAAATGAATGAATCCCTTTAATGCATTAAACAAACAAGAGTTCAAACATGGTCGTGGGCAAATACTATTTTGTCGATTATTTTGGGACATATGAGTAGTTTGGAGCGAAAATGTAATACAGAAAAGTTGAGTGGAAAAATTTCAAATGAAAAGAGATAGCTATATAGTTCACTAGAGTTTACTATACAGTTTACTATATATTTATCACTTTCCCGCTCATTCATCATCGACATTTTTCCGCGCAACTTTTCTATATTACATTTTCGCTCCAAACTACTCATATTTGACTGGTTAAAAATGATTGTCTAGTACAAAAAATATTGATGGTAATTAGCTGGAATCATAGTTGAACATATCCCAATTTCCAGTTGTCTGGCTGAATTTGCACCATGATAGATTAATTCTCATACAAAACTTCAGCTCGACTAACTGTTATCACATTGATCAGTCGGTTTTCGTTATAGTCATTCATCAATTTTCCAAACGAGTAGCTTCCATTCATTCATTCAAAATAATGAAAACGATTTTTTTTAAAGTTCAACGATTGTTTCAGGAAATGCATCATTCAAATGAATCCAAAAATATTTACTTGAATTGAAGTTGGCTCGCATTCAAATGAATGCTAATCGACTGAATTAATTAATATTTGTTCAACACTTAATACACTCAGGGAAAAATAAATTTAAATAATTTTTTTGCTCGAAATAAGCGACAATTGTAGCAAAAAGCGATAAACATGAAATGGGAAACCATTCAACGCCTATGGTTTATGCTTGTTTGCAATCGGCGCATTGAGTTGCAATTAAAGTCAGTTCAAAAGATTGATTGCCTCTTTACATTTCCGACTACAAGTGCAGTCTCGCTCACTCTCACCCACCTTTCTCTCTTGATACGAGCAGGTTTTGCAAACGTATGAGTGGCAATTAACAATTTCACTATTGTGATACATTATTTTCGATTATGGTTGCAGTGCACTGCACATTACACCTAATTTTGGCCTTATGTCAATCGATTTTGAAACGATTGCGTTTTACACGACATGCATTTGGAAAACACGAATCCATTGGGACACGGTTTTATGAGAATGGTTTTGGAATGGACAAAGGGCGTTCCTTTATAGGGAATATTCTAAATACTGGCCGTTGCTGACATTTTGAGGTTGTTATTTGTATGTAAAATTGGTGTTAAGCTATGAAGTTAAATCCCTTTGTGGATATCATTTGGTCTAAGAAAAATGATTTGATTGCAAACAGAGCAACCAGAGATTCATTTGTCGCTTCAATGGATTTTTACGATAACATTAAATCCGATTCAATCCGTTTGTCACTCATTTCGAATGGATCAGGATGAGAAGGGACGGGGTAAATTTTTTTTTGGATTGGAAAATGGAATTGGGAAATTGAAATGAGTCACTCAATCAAAAATTGAATACATTTGATGAATTGATGTCACGGAATTTCTGCCGGTGTCACCAAGCGACAAGATTCAAATCTGCCATTAATAAATACGTAATGAACCGTGTGTAATGCGAAAAAGATGAATTTGATACGTTGCTGAAGGCAAATTTATCGAATTTATTTCGGTTTTTTTTTTCTTCTTCTTTCAACGTAAAAAGTTGTATGCCATGCTTAATCTATATCGATTCGATTTTATCGGACCAATATACATGGTGGAATTTCCATTTATGTAATCATATTGCGTCTTTAAATCGAATCACTTTTTTTCTGCCTGACACTGCGCTCTATCTATTTCTCTCTCTCTCTCTCTCTCTCTCTCTCTCTCCAAGGAGCGATAATTCGCATTATAAGGGCATCAACTGTAAAGCGTTTTAACAAATTTCAGTTCGTTCAAATGCTATAATTGATTGTGAACAGAAGCTAATTCCAAAAATAAGAGTCTCCATTTCGCACAGTAACGTTGATTGGATTCATCATGTACGCCGCTCGGGCAATATTATTCCCGAATTATGTCTTGCCTCTTTTAAATAGCTGACATTTTAATTAAGTGACAAAACACTTTGTGCAGAGCGACAAAAACATTTCGAAAATGGTTAGTTCCATTTTCGATGATGACATTTGGCATGGAGCGGATAGCTGATACGTCACATCGATGTTATGTGCCTTCGTTTTTTTGCTGACCACAATCGCTATGTCATATCATTGGAACCGCATCAAATCGTATGTGTCGCATTCTTGCCAATTTTGGTGTTGCTCACAACATCATTGTAACGATTTTCATACACAAACACACGATGGGTTTGAAACGATGGACGCCATCAACCATTTCGGAATAAATTCAAAAACTTTCATTTCGAAGCCAATCTACCGAATGCAATTGATATGCGACAAATTTTCCATGAATTTTTCCAGTGTACAACTTGTGTGTGCTGTTTGTAATGCAAAATATCACCCAAAAATTTCCAACAATAATCATAGTTGGATGGCCGGTCGGTTCGGTAAAGAGAGTTGATGAAAGTCAAAAAGAACATAGCATTCGGAGCCGAATTCAAAATTCAAACAGAAATTGAAATAGTGCGTGAGAGAGTTACCCCAAAAATCAAATATGATTTATGGCCAACCTTCAGTCGCTTTTGATGCATGTCAACCGATTGATACGAGTAATTTTCAATCTCTTTTCTCTCTCTCCATTCAATATTCGTTGGCATCGCCATTATATTCATCAAATATACACTCCATTCCTGTGGAATGAATTTTTTCGGGTGTTCCAGTGAATAGAGTTCAGACTCAGAGCTCAATATTAGAAGCAAGCGGAGCTATTTTCAGTATTGATGCAGGGCTTAAAATAAGAGTGAATCAAGTCCAAAATGGTGAATCAAGATTTGAAAATGTGAATCAAAAAATTCCAAACGGTGAATTAAGAATTCACCAATAAATATGAATTTAACTCGATTCAACGTCTCTTTTTTTATAAAAAATCGCGGTAAGCGATTTTATTTGATGTGATGACTGATGAATA